>NC_091286.1:668329643-668629643 GCF_032444005.1 Ranitomeya imitator
ATTTCTGTTTTTACACTTGTGAAAATAAAAAAAATGGTTCTGAATTAAGATGTTTGCAAAAAAAAGTTAAATGTTTATTTTTTCCTTCCACATTGTTTCAGTTCCTGTGAAGCACGTAAAGGGTTAATAAACTTCTTGAATGTGGTTTTGAGAACCTTGAGGGGTGTAGTTTTTAGAATAGTGTCACACTTCATTATTTTCTATCATATAGACCCCTCAAAATGACTTCAAATGTGATGTGGTCCCTAAAAAAAAATGGTGTTGTAAAAATGAGAAATTGCTGGTCAACTTTTAACCCTTATAACTCCCTAATAAAAAAAAATTTGTTTCCAAAATTGTGCTGATGTAAAGTAGACATGTGGGAAATGTTATTTATTAACTATTTTTCGTGATATATCTCTCTGATTTAAGGGCATAAAAATACAAAATTTGAAAATTGCAAAATTTTAAAAATTTTCGCCATATTTCCATTTTTTTCATAAATAATCGCAAGTAATATCAAAGAAATGTTACCACTAACATGAAGTACAATATGTTACGAAAAAACAATCTCAGAATCAGCGGGATCCGTTGAAGCGTTCCAGAGTTATAACCTCATAAAGTGACAGTGGTCAGAATTGCAAAAATTGGCTCGGTCATTAAGTACCAAATTGGCTCTGTCACTAAGGGGTTAAATATAGTGATTATAAGGTTTCATTATAAGAGAAATGTTTCAATTTTGAGTTAAATGCAACAATTCTTTCACTCATTGATGCATTTACTCATATATATTCTTATTTTGGCTCATGGCTATACATTCTTACATATTATTGGTCTCATAAATATAATTTAGTATTAAAGTTTTAGTGATAAAAATGGAAACACTTGTTACATAAAAAACACATTGACATCTATGGGTTCAAAAATAAATTACACCTATAACATAAAAATGTTCTATCAAATGTAGAATATGGTTAATAATGTATTATCATTTATTATTATTAATTTTTTCCAAAAATGACTTCCATATTAATATTCTGATAATAATTATATGGATATTATTGTTATGGTACGCTGTGATATTAAAGGTTAGGAAAATTATCAGATTTGGTATAGAATAGGGAATGAAGACTTCAATCAAGATACTGATGTTATGTTAATAAAGACTTTTCATATTTCTAAATTAAATTGATTCTTAAAAGTTGTAAGAAGAAAAAGCCGTTATCCTGAAGTTCCACAAGGTAACAATGCTGTGATTTCTGAGTAATAATAGACTGTGTCAGATACAATTCATATCACCTCTGACAACCACGACTGCAGCATCCATCACTGACAACTCTGAGTACAGTATCTAAACTGACAACCACAATTGGAGAGGACGATGATCCTATGATGCTAAGATGAACTGTGTTATTCTGATTTTATCATGTTCCAGTGGTTTCCTATCATCTATAAGACTTCCTAGAAAGCTGGAGAACAATAAGGTAATTGTCAAAACACTACAATCTTGACATGAGTCTTGTGCATTAAGGACTGGATATGGTGCTATGATTAGCAAGGAAGAGTCAATTTAACCCTTGCTGTGCTGACCAAAGACATCACACCTGTTCCAAGACCAGTGCGGATAATATGGAGGATTCCAGATGATTTCCAAGGCGAGCCAATGTAGGTCCAGGTGTGTCCAGGTGAAACTGCACAGATATTAAAGCTAATTTCATCTATGGACGTTGTTTTCTTATCAACTTTTGAATTTATGGAATTTGATTGACACATGGTCTCTACAATATCTGCATGCTATCATCTATTTCAAAAGAATTTCTGTATAATAAAGATTGTTTTAAAAGAACCAAGAAGAAGACAGCAAGATGAAACCAGATGACATCAGATGATGATCGAACCTGAGATGCTTCAACTATGTATAAGGAAGTATAATTATACATTTTATATGAATATTAGTCACAGCTTACCATAACATGAATTTACATATTATTATGTTATTGAGTACGTATAATATTATTATTATTATTAGCATTACATTCTTTTGCCAAAGAAGAAGAAAAGAAGAAAGATGATCTTATTATTAATATATTTACTTTGAGGGTTCCAATCAATGTCTGTCACCCTCAAAAGGGTGAATTGTTAAATATAAATCATTAATTGAATTATTCTTATTCTCAATTCTGTACTGAAAACATTGCCTCTAGCTGACATTACATGAGTTATTTCTGTATATGTAGCTCAGAGTAAAGTCTGCACCATAGAGAGAGAACTCATACTCTGTAGGACATACCGTATATACTCGAGTATAAGCCGACCCGAGTATAAGCCGACCCCCCTAATTTTGCCACAAAAAACTGGGAAAACTTATTGACTCGAGTATAAGCCTAGGGTAGAAAATGCAGCATTTACCGGTGAATTTCAAAAATAAAAATAGATGCTCCATACCGTTCATTATTGCCCCATAGATGCTCCATATACAACTGTGCTATATAGAATGCTCTGCACCGTTGATTATGGCCCCATAGATGCTCCTTATAATGCTGTGCCATATATGCTCTGCACCTTTGATTATGGTCCCATAGATGCTCCTTATAAAGCCGTGCCATATATGCTCTGCACCTTTATGGCCCCATAGGTGTTCCTTATAATGCTGTGCCCCATATATGCTCTGCACCTTTATGGCCCCATAGGTGCTCCTTATAATGCTGTGCCCCTTATATGCTCTGCACCTTTATGGCCCCATAGGTGCTCCTTATAATGCTGTGCCCCTTATATGCTCTGCACCTTTATGGCCCCATAGGTGCTCCTTATAATGCTGTGCCCCTTATATGCTCTGCACCTTTATGGCCCCATAGGTGCTCCTTAGAATGCTGCTGGTGCTGCCATAAAAAAAAAAAAAAATCACATACTCACCTCTCTTCTCAGGACGCCGGCGCTTTCAATAATTACCTGCTCCTCTGCGGCTCCGTCTCCAGCACTGACGCTCAGCAGAGGGCGCGCACTGACTACGTCACAGCGCCCTCTAACCTGAGCGTCATTGCTAGAGGACGCTGCAGACGGAGCCGGAGCGAGGAGCAGGTAATTATAGCGCTGCGCTCCCCTTACCTGCTGCGGCGCGGTCCCTGCAGTCCCTGGCTTCTCCGCCGCTGCAGCTTCTTCCTGTAATTGAGCGGTCACATAGCACCGATCATTTACAGCAATGAATATGCGGCTCCTCCCCTATGGGGGTGGAGCTGCCTATTCATTTCTGTAATGAGCGGTGCCATGTGACCGCTCAGTACAGGAAGAATCTGCAGCGCCGGGGAAGCCAGGGACTGCAGGGACCGCGCTGGGAGCAGGTAAGTATGATTACACAGCCCCCGCTCCCCCTCCCCTGCTGACACCCGGGTACATGACTCGAGTATAAGCCGAGAGGGGGACTTTCAGCCCCAAAAAATGGGCTGAAAATCTCGGCTTATACTCGAGTATATACGGTATATATAATCACTCTCTTAGGAGGTGGAGGGGGCTGTCATGTGGGGGCTGTCACGTCCTGCCTGCTTCTCCATCGTTCTCCATGGACTTCAGACTACTCACAGGAGGAATGAACAACTGGTAGCCATGATGAATTCTACTCCATGACTGAAAGTCAGACACTTTTTACCATCTTGGGAAAAATGAGGAACAAATGGACAATCTGTTCATAACTATTTCACCTATTTTATGTTTTGCTGCAACGTGGTTTTTTTGTGGACAATCCAATAAAACACTACATTTATTATGAAAATATCATGACATTTTTTCTTTAAGAGTAATGCTTCTGGTAAAGAGTCCTCATTAAATAAATGTGTGAAATAAGTTGATTTAACAGGGGGCAGAAGGGAAGGAGAGATTATTACTTGGTTAAAGGGTGCTGGGGTTTGGGGATAGCGAAGGAGAGTGAGGAGTAATGGAAACAAAACTGTTAAAGCATATGTCAGCATGACGAAAGTAAGTGTGGTGGAAAGGGAAAGAAATGTAGTACATTTATTAACAGTGGTTAGTCTTACCTTCTGTTCACTTCTGGCTCATTTCTGGCATATTTCTGCTGTCATCCTTTTGGAGCCATCCATATAGAGACAGACTATGGTCCAGATAAACCTGCAGCTCTGAATTTATAACAAGCTAAGTGCACATGAAATAGGCCAGGTGTGATCAGGAAGGAGGAACAGTAGGGAGACTGATCACAGACACAGGAGGGGATTATTTAGAAGTCAGAAGGGAAAATGCTAAAGGAAATAGTGAGAATCAAATGGAAAGATAAAGCCAACTGTGTGTTAGCATCAAAGAATTATGGTGGGAAAACATGTAAGAAGGAAACAAAAAAAAAAAAAAAAAAAACAGTAATACCAGCCAGAGGGCATACCAGGAATAGCAGACGGATACAGGGTGAGGAGGATCAGGAAAGTTTGGTGCTGTTGATGGGACTGGATCCAGAGGACGCACCAGGAATAGCAGATGGATACAGGGTGACGAGGATCAGGAAAAATGGGTGATGGTGATGGGGTTGGAATTGCAGCCAAAGGACATGACTGAGGATGAAGCAGAATGATTGTTAGATTGATAGCAATAATGATGCATAGAATTCATAATAATAATAATAATAATAATAATAATAATAAAATAAAGCATCTATAGCAGAGGGTTATTTTTCTAGCATATTTCTGATGTCATATCCTTTTAGCGCCATCCTTAAGAGACAGACCACGGTCCAGACAGACCTGCGGCTTATGATGTTAATAAAAAGTGTTCACTGTTTTAAGTGTTGTACAATATATGCACCGATAATCATAAGGACATTTATATCAGTTCCTTACATGCAGAAAAAAATGTGCACGCTCCATGAGAGTTGACGTGATATTATATTATGGCTGCCTACTATGCAACTTGAATTTTCCTCTTATGAAAGGCAGCAAAGGCTGAAGTAAGGATCACCATTTAAGCCTCCGTTGTACTTAAACGATTAGCAAAGTGTTTTTCTTAGATTTGCTCATTTTTATCTCTAATATTTTATAGAAAGAGTCTTCAACTTGAACGGGAACTGGAAAATTGGCTATAGATGCACACTATGTCTTATCTGCGAGGGATTGCAAACATTTCATAGGGTAATGGAGAATTAATAAATCCCACTGCAGGTGAAAGGTCTAGGTTTACCTCTGAAGGAGCCTTGAATGTGAAGTTCTGCAGCAGGGATGTGAAGAACAGGAACATTTCCATTTTTGCCATGTTCTCTCTGGCACAACTTCTTTTACCAATATAAGAAAAAAATAGATTAAAAAGCACATTTCTGGTTATCAGCCATATTGATCATGCGTGTTATAGAGCAAAACAATGACTTTGTTATACTTAAGCCACTTTGCTACCAGTTTGGCAGTAGGTTTCGGGTCATTGTCCTTTAGGAAGACCCATTTCCGCCCAAGCGTTAAATTCCTGGCTAATATCTTGAGATGTTACTTCAATGTTGCCACATAATCTTCTTTTCTGATGATGCCATCTATTTTGTGAAAGGCACCAGTCCATCCTGCAGCAAACCAACCCCACAACGTGATGCTGCCTCCCCTGTGTTTCACAGTTGGGATGGTGTTCTTAGGCTTCCAAGCTTCTCCCTATTTCCTCTAAATGTACTGATGGTCAATATGCCCAAAAAGCTCAATTTTAGTTTCATGAACCCATAAGACATGTCTTCAAAAATTATGGTATTTGTTCTTTTGTTCTTGTGTGCATTTGCAAACATTACTCTGGCTTTTTTATGTTCTGTTGGAGCAATGGCTTTTTCCTGGCAGACTGGCCTTTCAGCCCATATTAATACAATAATCATTGCACTGTGGATACTGACACAATCTTACCAGCTTCTGCTATCATCTTCACAGGATCTTTTGCTTTTCTCCTTGGGATGATAGGCACATGTTAGACCAAAGTACCTTCATCTCTGGGACACAGAACCATCTCCTAGCTGAGTGGTGTGGTGGCTGGACATTCCCATCTTGTTTGTACTTGCGTGTAGTTGTATGTACAGATGAACAAGGCACCTTCAGGTATCTTGAAATTGTGCTAAAGGATGAGCCAGACTTGTGCAAGTCCACAATTTTCTTCTTGATATCTTGGCTGATTTCTTGAGACTTTCCCATGATGCTGCACAGAGAAGCAGTGTGTTTCAGATGTGCATTAACCCCTTTACCCCCGAGGGTGATTGCATGTTATTGCCCGGGTCAATATTTTCAATTCTGACCACTGTCACATTATGAGGTAATAACTCTAGAATGCTTCAATGGATTGACGGTGATTATGTTTGTTGTGATATGGTACATCATGATAGTGGTAAAATTTATTTGATATGACTTGAGTTTATTTATGAAAAGAATGGAAATTTGGTGAAAATTTTGAAAATTTTGCAATTTTCCAACTTTGAATTTTCATGCCATTAAATAACAGAGATATGTCACATAAAATACTTAAGTAACATTTTGCACATGTCTACTTTACGTCAGCACAATTTTGGAACCAAAATTTTGTTAGGATTAGCGATTTCTCATTTTTACAACACCAATTTTTTTTTTGCAGGTACCACGTCACAATTGAAGTCACTTTGAGAAAAAAGAACATGTAACTTTTTTCACAAATAATTTAATTCTGATCACATTTTTTTAATTTTACCAAGGGTAACAAGAGAAATTGGACCCCAAAAAGTTGTTGAGTAATTTGCCCTGAGTACTCTGACACCCCATATGTGTAGGTAAACCACTGTTTGGTCACATGGCAGAGCTTGGAATGGAAGGAGCGCCGTTTGACTTTTCAATGCAAAATTCCCTGGAATTGAGATCGGACGCCATGTCGCGTTTGGAGAGCCCCTGATGTGCCTAAACAGTGGAAACCCCCCACAAGTGACACCATTTTGGAAATTAGATCATGCAAGGAACTTCTTTAGATGTGTGGTGAGCACTTTGAACCCCCAAGTGCTTCATAGAAGTTTAGAATATAGATCCATAAAAATAATAATATATATTTTTTCCACAAAAAGGATTTTTTCCCCACCAATTTTTTATTTTTCCTAATGTAACAGGAAAAATTGGACAGTAATATTTATTTTGCAATTGGTCCTGAGTACGCTGATACCCCATAAGTGCAAGTAAACCACTGCTTGGACTCTTGGCAGAGCTCGAAAGGAAAGGAGCGCCGTTAGACTTTATCAATGTAAAATTGGCTAGAATTGAGATCAGACGTCGTGACCCATTTGGAGAGCCCCTGATGTGCCTAAACATTTATACTGTTCCATTTGTGGTAAAATTGATAAAGAAGTTTTACCACAGTTTTACAGCGATACCTCATTTATAATTATTTTTGTATCACTTTATTCTGAGAGCTATAACTTTTTATTTTCCTGCTGATGGAGCTGAGAGGCTGCTTGCTTTTTTCTAGGACAAGATGACGTTTTCAGTGGTGCCATGTTTACTTATATCTGTCTTTTTGATTGCGTGTTATTCCACCTTTTGTTTGGCAGTATGAAGATAAAGCATTGATTTTTGCGATGTTTTAATTTATTTATTTGGTGTTCACTACAGGGGTTAACTGGTGAGACAGTTTTATAGGTTGAGTCATAGCGGACGCAGCAATACCAAATATGTGTACTTTCATTGCTTACATTTCTTCATTAAAATATTTTTTTAGATTTTTTTAGAGATAAAAAAATCAACATATATTCTATTATTATTTTTTTTTTTTAATATTTTTACAATTATTAAAAAAAAACGTGTTTACTTTTTAACTTTGTTCCACTATAAGACAATTTTTTGCTGGCTGATCGCTTCTTTAGTTTGCAGATGAAGCAGCATCTGCAAGCCATAGAGGCTGTCAGTGCTTCAAGTTTCCTAGCTCTGATGACTGCGGATGTTGTCATAACTACAATGGGTCACCATGGCAATGATCAGGAGCCTGGGTCACTCCGTGGGTTCTCCAATCCAAAGGCAGAAGGGCTGTCAGCTCTGTGCCATGTTCGATCACAGTATTTTGGGGTTAAAGTGTCGGGAGCAGTCTGTGACCACTCCTGGCTCCTAGTGCCAGGTGTCAGCTGTCAGAATCAGCTGACATCCGGCGGTGATCGGCCGTGCACCCCCCATGAGCGCGGCCCATCGCAATAATGTTATGGACGGATCATTAACTTCGGATGTCAGAAAGGGGTTAAATGTATCCACAGATGTGTCTCCAATTAACTCATATGTTGCCAAAAAAAAACAGAAGCTTCCAAACACATAACATCATTATATGAACAATCCACAATTGTTTAATGGCATAGTAATCTTAGTGTATGTAAATTTTTGACTTTCCAGTGAGCAATAAAAATGCTTTAAACATCCTCTCTCTCTTATTATTCTGGCATTTGGCAAATAATAATTATGGTAATCCAAATTGACCTAAAACTGGAAAGGTTTATTCTGATTTCATGTCAGATATTGAGAAAAACATTCAGATGTGTCTTTTTAGATTGTGTATGTAAACTTCTGGTTTCCGCTGTAGATACCGTATTTTGTGGACTATAAGATGCACCCCAAATTTTGGGGAGGAAAACAGGAAAAATGTTTAATAATATAGTGGAGCATTTTAGAACCCATTTTTACAGTACCATAGCTGGGGGTTGGGGTAGATGACTTGGGTGGAGGGTCCAAGGAGGTAGGGTTGCTGGCAGTGGTGGCAGGAGTGGGGTGATGCTGTTGCCCCAGGCTGGGAGGAGGGCTTGTTTGGCGGTGCAAGGCTTCGGCGGGCCTGGGCTTCCAGAAAATGTTTTCAGAGTCCCCACACTGATCATCATTTTCACTGCTGCTCATCATTTTCAGCAGTCTTCTCTGATGAAGGAAACTAAGATTTCCAAAAAGCGTAAGGACCAGGATTTGTGGACATTACCGGCCTGGGCTCCCTGATCATTCTACTTGCAGATCTATGTTTCTTCTACTTCCCTTAGAATATCTCATGCATCGCCAATATGGGGGTTGCCTTGCTGGAAAATTTTTGGTGACTGTGACAATGGATCTTGCAGGACTTCACAAGGCGCGAGTGGGCTAATCATCTACTCTGCTATTGCATCATATTAATCTCTATGTATGTAATAGATATTTTAACTAGCATTCTCTGAATCTTACAGTGTAAGGGCGGATTGAATCAGGTTGACTCCTATTTTTTTTATCAGTACATCTTAGAACTTTTCAACTTTTCCCACATATCATGCTTCAAACAAAGATACCAAATGTAAATATTTGGTGAAGAATCAACAACAGGTGGAACACAATTGTGAAGTTGAACGAAATGTATTGGTTATTTTAAATTTTTGTAGAAATTCAAAAACTGAGAAGTGGGGCGTGCAATATTATTTGGCCCCTTTGACCTAATAGTTTGTTGTGTCACCTTTTGCTGCGACTAAAGCTGCAAGTCGCTTGGGTTATGTCTCTATCAGTTTTGTATATCAAGAGACTGAGATTCTTGCCCATTCTTCCTTGGCAAACAGCTCCAGCTCAGTGAGGTTTGATTGAGATCAATTGTGAACAGCAGTTTTCACCTTTTTCCACAAATTCTCGATTGGATTGAGGTCTGGACTCTGACTTGGCCATTCTAACACCTGGATATGTTTATTTATGAACCATTCCATTGTAGATTTTGCTTTATGTTTGGGATCATTGTCTTGTAGGAAGACGAATCTCCGTCCCAGTCTCAGGTCTTTTGCAGACTCCAACAGGTTTTCTTCAAGAATGGTCCTGTATTTGGATCCATCCATCTTCCCATCAATTTTAACCATCTTCCCTGTCCCTGCTAAAGAAAAGCAGGCCTAAACCATGATGCTGGCACCACTATGTTTGACAGTGGGGATGGTGTGTTCAGGGTGATGAGCTGTGTTGCCTTTACGCCAAACATATCATTTGGTATTGTTGCCAAAAAGTTTGATTTTGGTTTCATCTGACCAGAGCACCTTCTTCCACATGTACGAAGGGTCTCACAGGTGGCTTGTTGCAAACTTTAAACAACACTTTTTATGGATATCTTTGAGAAATGGCTTTCTTCTTTGTGCACTGTACCACTGATTGTTGTCCTATTCACAGCCTGTCCCTCTGTAGATCTCTGCAGTTCATCCAGTGATGATGGGCATCTTGGCAGCATCTCTGGTCAGTCTTCTCCTTGTTTGAGATGAAAGTTTAGAGGGACGGCTGGGTCTTGGTAGATTTGCAGTGGTATGATACTCCTTCCATTTCAATATGATCGCTTGCACAGTGCTCCTTGGGATGTTTAAAGTTTGGGAAATCATTTTGTATCCAAATCTGGCTTTAAGCTTCTCCACAACAGTATCACGGACCTTCCTGTTGTGTTCCTTGGTCTTCATGATGCTCTCTGCTTCAAACAGAACCCTGAGACTATCACAGAGCAGGTGCATTTATACGGAGACTTGATTACACACAAGTGGATTATATTTATCATCATTACTCATTAGGCATTTAGGACAAAATTAGATCATTCCGAGATCCACAATAAACTTCTGTAGTGAGTATGCTGCACTGAAAGTAAAGGGGCCAAATAATATTGCACGCCCCACTTTTCAGTTTTTACTTTTCCACAAAAATTTAAAATAACCAATAAATTTTGTTCAACTTCACAATTTTGTTCCACTTGTTGATTCTTCACAAAAGATTGACATTTGGTATCCTTATGTGTGAAGCATGATATGTGGGAAAAGGTTGAAAAGTTCCAGGGAGTCGAATACTTTTGCAAGGCACTGTACCTAGCTGCAGTTTTCAGCTGTTTTTTTTTTTTTCAAAAATTCACCAAAACCCCCCCAAAATTTATACAGTCTGTTATGTCAGGCTGCGTCATGGTGTATCTGTGGTGGAAAAATCGTAGTGTTGCAGGCATTAGCGGTGTAGTTCTGTGTGCTAGCCTTGTTCTACTCCTTTTTTTTTTTAATTTGCCAAAAAAACAAACAAAAAGATTTATACAGTCTGTTATGTCAGGTTGAGGCTTGGTTTTTCTGTGCTTGAAAAATCGTATTTTTGCAGGCATTTGTAGCATAGTTCTGTGTGCCAGCTTTGTTAAATTTTTTTTTTAATTCACCAAAAAAAAAAAAAAAATTGAATACAGTCTGTTATTTCATCTGAGGCGTGGTGTATCTGTGTTTGAAAAATCATAGCTTTGCAGGCATTCTGATCAGATATAATTTAGCTCCAAATAAATATATTTGTGTTGAAATAGTGCAGTATTCCATTTAAATATGGCAAGGCAAGGGATGGGGAAGTGGATGTGATGCTGATGGTGCTTCGCAGACATATGTTACATTGTTCTATCTGCTAGCATTGGTCTATTAATTATTTAGTGTTTTCAAAAATTAAAAAAAAAACATTTTAAAAAATGTTTACAGTCTCTTATCTCTGTCAGATGACTGGTGTATATTTGGTGTCAAAATCTTCACTTCACAGGCATACGTTGCATTGTTCTGTCTGCTAGCCTTGGTCTACTCAGTATTTAGTGTTTTCAAAAATTACCAAAAAACATTTTAAAAAATGTATACAGTATGTTATCTTCGTCAGATTCCTGGTGTATCTGAGGTTTAAAAATCTTCACTTCACAGGCATACATTACATTGTTCTGTCTGCTAGCCTTGGTCTACTCAGTATTTAGTGGTTTCAAAAATTACAAAAAAATGTAAAAAAATGTATACAGTCTGTTATCTCCGTCAGACGCCTGATGTATATGTGGTGTCAAAATCTTCGCTTTGCAGGCATATGTTGTATTTTTTGTCTGCTCCCCTTGGTCTATACATTACTTTTTTTTATTTAAAAAATATTTAAAAAAAAGCACAAAACATATTTTCACTGTCTGTTATCTCTGTCAGATGCTCGGTGTATCTGTGGTCTCCAAATACTTGCTTTTCAGGCATACTGAGTGATCACATAAGTTTTCTCCAAATAAATCCATTTGTATTGAGCTTTTCAAATATTGCAGTAGTCCATTTAAAATGGGCAAGGGAAGGGCCAAAGGATGGGGAAGTGGACGTCATGCTGATGGTGCATGCAGAGGACGAGTCCGTGGTCAAGCTGAAAGTAGGTCACAACAAAGACCCACATCTTCGTGCTTGACCTTCCTGTCCCAGTTCCTAGGGGACTGCAGCACACCATTATTGAAGCCAGAGCAGTGTGAAACAGTTGTTGATTGGATAGCGGATAATGCTTCCAAGCACTTAGCCACCATCACCATCACCAAGTCTTCCACACGGTCTAGTCTCAGTAGCTGTGAATGTGGACTGGATATTCCTCACCTTGATCCTCCTTCCTCCCACCATGCCGAGTGCCCTAAGACAACTGATCCCACACTTGGACACTCTGAAGAGCTGTTCAGTTTTCCTTTTCACGATTCCAGACTCTTGGCCGGTCAACTTGAAATGGGGCCAGATGAGATCTCATGTAGCGATGCCCAAAGCTTTGAACAGCCATGGTCACACGAAGGCAATGGTGGGAAAGTGTCACAAGGGCTGGACGATGATGAGACACAATTGCTATAAAGTCAGGTGGAGGAGCAGGGTGCGGATGTGGAATACAAGGTGGTGGATGACATTGTGACTGACTCGATCTGGCAGGAGGACATGCAGAGAGAGGACAGCAGCACACTTGCGGAAGGAGGCATATCACACCAACATGTAGGAAGACACAGTGTGGTGGCCACAGACAGAAGGCGTGCATCCGTTCCTCGTAAGACCAACATGAAGGAAGTTGTCATTACAACTGTTAGATCTTCCTGAGTCTGGTTATTTTGTAAAGACTCTACCGATAACCTCAAACAGGCCATTTGCAGCACCAGCCATTCCCGCATCAGCAGGGGTAGCAAACCAACCAACCTGACTACCACCAGCATGATCAGGCACATGGCAGCAAAGCACCTGACTTTGTGGGCCGAAGTCCAGGATCCAGGAACACTGTCTGCAGGTGAAAACACTGCTTCTTCCACTGTTTTGCTTAGAAGCCAATCCCCAGTCCACCGTGCATGTGAAGATGCCTCTAGCCCTTCACCTGTTGCTTCCCACAGTCAAGCAGCACCATCATCAAGCCTGTCCACGTCCTTGTCCCTGCACAGCCTTTAGTTGTCTATACCCCAGTCATTGGAATGCAAGCAGAAATACCCAGCCAACACCCCACAGGCCATATTACTAAATTCTATCATTTCTCTTCTGCTTGAGCTCAAAATGTTGTGTTTTACGCTTGTTGAGTTGGTAGCTTTCCGCAACCTGATGCGGCGGCCATCCCAAGGTACTCGGTCCCCATTCGCCACTATTTCTCCCGGTGTGCCATAACGGCATTACACCAGCATGTGTCCCACAACATTACCCATGCCCTTACAATGCTGTTAATGGGAAAGTCCACCTTATCACAGATACGTGGACAAGTGCTTGTGGCCAGGGAAGGTACATCTCACTGATGGCACACTGGGTTAATATAGTGGAAGCTGGGACCCAGTTTGACCTTGGGATGGAACAAATACTCCCCACGCCCATGATTGCAGGCCCTATGTCAATCAGAGTTGCCCCCACAGTGTACAGCTCCTGCACCTCCTCCTCCTCTTCAGCCTCCATCTCTGAAATCAACACATCAGTCAGAAGGCGGAAGCACTGCAGCACTGCCTCAGCCAATCGGCAACAGACTGTGCTGAAGCTAATCTGCATAGGTGGCAAACCACAGAATGCATAGTTGTGGACAGCACTGAAAGAGCAGTCAGATGATTGGATGACACCGCAGAACCTACAGCCAGGCATGGTCGTTTGTGACAATGGCTGGAACCTGGTGGCATCTCTGAGGCAAGAAGAGCACGCACATGTACCTTGCCTGGCCCATGTGCTTAACCTCATGATTCAACATTTTCTGAAAAGCTACCTGGAGCTGCCAGATCTGCTATTGAAAGTACGCAGTCTGTCTGCCCATTTTAGAAAGTCAGCTACAGCTTCAGCCGCCCTTGCCATGCTTCAGCAACGTTTGCAGTTTCTGGTTCACCAACTGGTGTGTGATGTCCCCACGTGTTGGAACTCTAAGCGGCATATGTTGGAAAGGACTTGTGAGCAGAAGAGGGCAGTTGTTGACTACCAACATCAACATGGCCGTCGATATTCAGTTCAGACTCCACACATAAGACCTCAAGAGCGGACTTGGATGTCAGACATACTGTATGTACCATCCTCCAAAAACTTTGAGGACTGCACCAAGATGGTGAGCGGCGATGACACCATAATTCACTTCACCATCCCGCTTCTCAGCATTCTGAAAACCTCTCTGCTCGCAATTAAAAAGGATGCATAGCAGCCAGGGCATGAGGACATGGATCAACGAACCATACAGGGGGATTACACTCAGCCCAGCCTCATGTCTTCCCAAAGTGAATTGGTAGGCAATGAGGAGGAGGAGGAAGAACAGGAGCTATTTTCATGCACTATGGAGGGTGGTAAAAGCACAGCTGTCATATCGTCTGTTCAGCGGGGATGGCCCGAGGATAGGGAGGAGGAGGAGGACAGCATTGTCAGTCATCCTGTTAGCATTTTAAGTTGACAGGCAGATGCGCTTATCTGTTATAATTCCACCAGGGGCACTAAAAACCCACTCAGACAGAATGGTAGCATTAGGGTAAGCCGGGACCTCCAAGGCGTAGAGAGCCAGTTCATGCCACGTGTCCAGCTTAGATACCCAATAAATTAAAAGGCACAGAGGAATCACAGAGGATGTTTGTACTTGCTCTGCATCTTCCTAAACATTGCACTTCTTGTGACTGCACCCTTTGACTCTGTGCCGGCACGATGGGAATGTCTGAGAAAACTGTAACAGAACTTTGCCATTGTTCCCCTGCCTGAGCTGGATTTGACTTCTATCTCTCTCGTTTGGACTCCTTGGTTGTAAAACAAACTCTGACGTCTGCTGCCAGCGTTCTAGCATGGGAATTTTCTAAGTAATTCCGCTACAAGGGCCCTCTGGTACTGCAACATTTTAGTACACTTCTCTGCCTCAGGCAGAAGAGATTGAAAGTTCTCCTTGTAGCATGGGTCTAGCAGTGTCACCAACCAGTAATCAGTGTCACCAAAAAATTTTATGATGTGAGGGTCACGTGAAACGCAGCACAACATAATCTCAGCAATGCATGCCAAACTGATAACAGGCAAGACTTCTGTGTCCTCACCAACAGGTTGACTCTTATAAAAATGAACAAAGGCTGGATTGCGCAAGAATTATGTACACCACAAAATGAAAACAGCGAAACATAACCTCTAATACATTCTGTTTTTTGGGGAGGTGTATTCTCATGCACCTCTTCACAACTACACATGGGTATATGCTTCCAGATTTGGTCTGTTTGTTCTTATCCTCCTCCTTTTCCTCATCCTCATCATCCACGACCATTAGAACACCAGGGTGATGCCAAAGTCCCATTTTTTTTTTTTGTGCAAGGTTTTTTTTATGATGCCCGTTACTAATTGGAAACAAAAACAAATGTTACTCACACAGGGAGAAAAGTCATAAAAAAAGAGATGTACGTCTATTATTCCCATTTATTCTTATATTTTCCATTTTCCCTATCTCTGGACTGTCCTCTAATGAGGTAGTGCAAACCTCTACAATAGAAAATTATTCAAAGATTTTTATATTATATTTTTATTTATAACCCAGTCTCTCAGCTGTTGCTAGGGACAAACATATCTTGTTGGATACATTCTGACTTCAAATCTATGAACCTGTGTTCATCCCTCCCTTTTGTTATTTAGTTTCATTGGTGTATTCATATCCTTTATTTATTTGTTTGATTTCATTATGATTTATCTTTATGTCTCCTTATTCTCCACCTCTAGATCACCAGGCTTAACGTCAGTCCATTTTTTGGCAAGGGTGTCTATGATAACCATAATATATTTTTAAGAAATGTATCCTCCTTGGGGAAATGTTTGTCAGTCCATGCATTGCGTGTATGGGCATTACAAGTCTAGGAGACACACTCTTTTACATTGGGCCTAGTTTTTATTGAGGCCTTCAGCAATATCTCCTCATTCTCCACCACTAGATCACTAGGATTCACGTGTTCCGTGCTGCTACAGACAGTCAATTTTTTGGCAATGTTGTCTATGATCCCCATTAAATATTTTTTAAAAATGTACCCTCATGGGGGAAATGTTTGACAGCCCATGCACTTAGGGTATGGGCATTACGAGTCTAGGAGACCAGCTCCTTTGTAATTTGACAGTTTTTTACGAGGCCCTCCTCTATGTTTCTTCCAAAGGGGGATTGGGGTGCATGCAAATTTGGATCAAGGCTGTCCTTGCATTCAATGCATAAGGAAACAGTATGGCAGGATCAACTGAAGAAAGAGAAGTGGATTTTCCTGTGGACATCCAGTACCTGGGTTCAAAGGCTTATTGGGGTGCATAGGACTTGGTAGCTGTCACACTCGCGCCCCCATACTGGTTGTCTCGGGCATGCAGGGGTGTGGCCCCACTGTGCCACAGACCAGACTACCCTGGAAAGGGCGTGACTGGGTGGCAGACTAGGACACAGGCCAGGGTACGACGCCCCACTGGGTGGCAGACAAGGACACAGGCCAGGGTACGATGCCCCACTGGGTGGCAGACACAGGAGACAAAGCACAGGGACCTGGCACCTCAGCAGCAAGAACCTGACTGAGGAAGTATGATGCACAGGCCCTCAATATTGGGTGGGGAAGTCTTAAGTACAGGAAGCCTCATGGCAATTGGCCACCTTAGAAAGGTGCACACAGTCTCAATAAGAAACAGGAATTGCCAGTGCCGCCCCCTATGCACACAGACAAAAGGCATGCGCAGAGCAAGCAGGAAAAATGAGGCAAACAGCATGGAGCTGGCAGCAGAGAGAAATCAAAGCATGGCTCAGAGAAGTGAGTGACTTTGTGTGTAATGAAGGTGGGGGATGGGAGGCCATGCAGTGATGCTGGCAGGACTAACTGAAGAATGTGAAGTGGGTTTTCCTGTGGCCATCCAGTACCTTGGTTCAAAGGCTTATTGGAGTGCATATGACTTGGTAGCTGTCACACTCGCGCCCAGACTTGTTGTCTCGGGTGTGCGGGGGTGTGGCCCCACTGTGCCACAGACCAGACTACCCTGGAAGGGGCATGAGTAAGTAGCTTCCTTGGTGTTCGCTGGAGCATCTGATGGTGAGGTCAGACTTGTACAGCAGGAAGCTACCAGGTACCACTCCAGGGTGGTGTCCTGCTGTGGCTGTTCATCCCACCAGGGGACAGAACAAGGCAAAGACACTGACGGAAAGACGGTCATGACTGAGACACTGGCAGGCAGGCGGGCATGGCTGTCACTCTGGCAGAGAGGCGGGCACGGCTAGTGTTGTGAATTCTGCTCTTGGGCTCCCTCCATTGGTTATGAGTGGTAGTGCTGCTGTCTTTGGATCGCAGCATTCATCAGGTGTGTCTACTTATTGCAATTCGGACTGGGCTATTTAGTCTTGCTTGATTCTTTACTCAGTGCCAGTTGTCCGTTGTTTCTGGAGGATTCACATCCATGCCTGGTCTCTCCTGCTTTGCTGTTCATTTCAACAAAGATAATTTCTGGCTTTGTTTTTGCAGTCCACATGCTGTGGGCCTTATAGTTCAGTGCATTTTCATGTTTTGTCTTGTCCAGCTTTGTCTGTGTAAGGATTTTTTCAGCCAAGCTGGTATCTCTGGAGAAGCAGATATACCCTCCATGTCTTTAGTCAGATGTGGAGATTTTGTATTTTCTGTGGTGGATATTTTCTAGTGTTTTAATACTGACCGCATAGTACTCTGTCCTATCCTTTCTTTTTAGCTAGAATGGCCTCCTTTGCTAAATCCTGATTTCAGTCTGTATATGTCATTTCCCTCTCCTCTCACAGTCAATATTTGTGGGGGGCTGTCTATCCTTTGGGGATTTTCTCTGAGGCAAGATAGTTTTCCCGTTTCTATCTCTAGGGGTATTTAGTCCTCCGGCTGTGTCGAGGTGTCTAGGGAGTGTTAGGTACATCCCACGGCTACTTCTAGTTGCGGTGTTAAGTTCAGGGTCTGCGGTCAGTACAGGTACCACCTTCTCCAGAGTACGTCTCATGCTGCTCCTAGGCCACCAGATCATAACAGTACAACTGGCCAACAATGAGTTAAACGCATCTCAGAAGAAGGGAAGAAAAGTGCTGAGCCATTTTTTTTTCTGTAGTCTGTTGTGTCTTTCCTTCCCTCTTTTCCTCTGGGTGGCTCAGGAGTTTGGCGCTGGCATGGATGTTCAGGGATTGGCTTCTCGTGTGGACCAACTTGCTGCTAGAGTACAGGGTATTTCCGATTATATAGTTCAGACTCCGGTTTTAGAGCCCAGAATTCCAACTCCTGATTTGTTTTTTGGGGACAGGTCCAAATTTTTGAGCTTTAAAAATAACTGTAAACTGTTTTTTGCTCTGAAACCCCGTTCCTCTGGTGATCCCATTCAGCAGGTTAAAATTGTTATTTCCCTGCTGCGTGGTGATCCTCGGGATTGGACATTTTCCCTGGAATCTGGGAATCCGGCTTTGCTTAATGTAGACACCTTTTTTCAGGCGCTAGGGTTATTGTATGATGAACCTAATTCAGTGGATCATGCAGAGAAGACCTTGTTGGCCCTGTGTCAGGGTCAAGAAGCGGCAGAATCGTATTGCCAGAAATTTAGAAAATGGTCTGTGCTGACTAAATGGAATGAGGATGCCTTGGCGGCAATTTTCAGAAAGGGTCTTTCTGAATCCGTTAAAGATGTTATGGTGGGGTTCCCCACGCCTGCTGGTCTGAGTGATTCTATGTCTCTGGCCATTCAGATTGATCAGCGCTTGCGCAAGCGCAGAGTTGTGCACACTGTGGAGTTGTCCTCCGAGCGGAGTCCTGAGCTTATGCAGTGTGATAGGATTTTGTCTAGAGCTAAACGACATGGATTCAGGCGTCAAAATAGGTTGTGTTTTAACTGTGGCGATTCTGCTCATGTTATTTCTGATTGCCCTTAACGTACAAAGAGAATCGCTAGTTCTGTTACCATGAGTACTGTACAACCTAAATTTCTGTTATCTGTGACCTTGATCTGCTCATTTTCGTCATTTTCTGTCATGGCATTTGTGGATTCAGGCGCCAGCCCATCAGGAAGATTGTCGTTTCCTCGTGTTGCATAATTTGCATGATGCTGTTGTGCTGGGTTTTCCATGGTTACAGGTACATAATCCGGTGTTAGATTGGAGATCTATGTCTGTGACTAGTTGGGGTTGTCAGGGGGTTCATGGTCACGTTCCTTTGATGTCAATTTCCTCTTCCCCCTCTTCTGAAATTCCTGAGTTTTTGTCAGATTTCCAGGATGTATTCGATGAGCCCAAGTCCAGTTCCCTTCCACCGCATAGGGACTGTGATTGTGCTATTGACTTGATTCCAGGTTGTAAGTTCCCTAAGGGCCGACTTTTCAACCTGTCTGTGCCTGAACATACCGCCATGCGGAGCTATATTAAGGAGTCTTTGGAGAAAGGGCATATTCGGCCATCTTCTTCACTGTTGGGAGCAGGGTTTTTTTTTGTTGCCAAGAAGGATGGCTCCTTGAGACCTGCATTGATTATCGCCTCTTGAATAAGATCACGGTCAAATTTCAATACCCTTTGCCTTTGCTTTCTGATTTGTTTGCTAGGATTAAGGGGGCTAGTTGGTTTACTAAGATTGACCTTCGAGGGGCATATAATCTTGTTCGTATTAAGCAGGGTGACGAATGGAAAACTGCATTTAATACGCCCGAAGGCCATTTTGAATACCTTGTGATGCCATTCGGGCTCTCTAATGCTCCATCTGTGTTCCAGTCCTTCATGCATGATATCTTTCGGAATTATCTTGATAAATTCATGATTGTATATTTGGATGATATTTTGATTTTTTCCGATGATTGGGAGTCTCATGTGAAACAGGTCAGGATGGTATTTCAGATCCTTCGTGATAATGCTTTATTTGTGAACGAGTTTAAGTGCCTCTTTGGAGTGCAGAAGGTTTCTTTTTTGGGCTTCATTTTTTCTCCCTCATCTATAGAAATGGATCCGGTTAAGGTTCAGGCCATTCATGATTGGATTCAGCCCACATCCGTGAAGAGCCTTCAGAAATTTTTGGGCTTTGCTAATTTTTATCGCCGTTTCATTGCCAACTTCTCCAGTGTGGTTAAACCCCTGACCGATTTGACGAAGAAAGGCGCTGATGTGACGAATTGGTCCTCCGTGGCTGTTTCTGCCTTTCAGGAGCTTAAACGCCAATTTACTTCTGCCCCTGTGTTGCATCAGCCGGATGTTTCTCTTCCATTTCAGGTTGAGGTTGATGCGTCTGAGATTGGGGCAGGGGCCGTTTTGTCTCAGAGGAATTCTGATGGTTCCTTGATGAAACCGTGTGCCTTCTTTTCTCGAAAGTTTTCGCCTGCGGAACGCAATTATGATGTCGGCAATCGGGAGTTGTTGGCTATGAAGTGGGCATTTGAGGAGTGGCGACTATGGCTTGAGGGGGCCAAGCACCGTATTGTGGTCCTGACCGATCATAAGAATCTGATTTACCTCGAGTCTGCCAAACGGCTGAATCCTAGACAGGCTCGATGGTCCCTGTTTTTCTCCCGTTTTGATTTTGTGGTCTCGTATCTTCCGGGTTCTAAGAATGTTAAAGCTGATGCCCTCTCTAGGAGTTTTTTGCCTGATTCTCCTGGGGTCCTTGAGCCGGTCGGCATTCTGAAGGAAGGGGTGATTCTTTCTGCCATCTCCCCTGATTTACGATGGGTTCTTCAGGAATTACAGGCTAATAAACCTGACCGCTGTCCAGTGGGAAAACTGTTTGCTCCTGATAGATGGACTAGTAAAGTGATTTCTGAGGTTCATTGTTCTGTGTTGGCTGGCCATCCTGGGATTTTTGGTACCAGAGATTTGGTTGGTAGGTCCTTTTGGTGGCCTTCTTTGTCACGGGATGTGCGTTCTTTTGTGCAGTCCTGTGGGACTTGTGCGCGGGCCAAGCCTTGCTGTTCCCGCGCTAGTGGGTTGCGTCTGCCTTTTCCGGTCCCTGAGAGGCCTTGAACGCATATTTCTATGGATTTTATTTCAGATCTTCCGGTTTCCCAGAGGATGTCGGTTATCTGGGTGGTTTGTGACCGGTTTTCTAAGATGGTTCATTTGATACCTTTGCCTAAATTGCCCTCCTCTTCTGATTTGGTTCCGTTGTTTTTTCAGCATGTGGTTTGTTTGCATGGCATTCCGGAGAATATTGTGTCCAATAGAGGTTCCCAGTTTGTTTCTAGGTTTTGGCAGGCCTTTTGTGCTAGGCTGGGCATTGATTTGTCTTTTTCTTCCGCATTTCATCCTCAGACAAATGGCCAAACCGAGCAAACTAATCAGACTTTGGAAACTTATTTGAGATGCTTTGTGTCTGCTGATCAGGATGATTGGGTGGCTTTCTTGCCATTGGCCGAGTTTGCCCTTAATAATCGGGCTAGTTCTGCTACCTTGGTTTCGCCCTTTTTTTGTAATTTTGGTTTTCATCCTCGTTTTTCTTCAGGGCAGGTTGAGCCTTCTGATTGTCCTGGTGTGGATTCTGTGGTTGACAGGTTGCAGCAAATTTGGGCTCATGTGGTGGACAATTTGGTGTTGTCTCAGGAGGAGGCTCAGCGTTTTGCTAACCGTCGTCGGTGTGTTGGTTCCCGGCTTCGGGTTGTGGATTTGGTCTGGTTGTCTTCCCGTCATGTTCCTATGAAGGTTTCTTCCCCTAAGTTCAAGCCTCGGTTTATTGGTCCTTAGAGGATTTCTGAGATTATCAATCCAGTGTCTTTTCGTTTGGCCCTTCCAGCCTCTTTTTCCATCCATAATGTTTTCCATAGATCTTTGTTGCGGAAAGATGTGGTGCCCATTGTTCCATCTGTTGATCCTCCTGCCCCGGTGTTGATTGATGGGGAGTTGGAGTATTTGGTTGAGAAGATTTTGGATTCTCGTTTTTCGAGGCGGAAGCTTCAGTATCTTGTCAAATGGAAGAGTTATGGCCAGGAGGATAATTCTTGGGTTGTTGCCTCCGATGTTCATGCTGACGATTTGGTTCGTGCCTTTCATTTGGCTCGTCCTGATCGGCCTGGGGGCTCTGGTGAGGGTTTGGTGACCCCTCCTTAAGGGGCGGGGTACTGTTGTGAATTCTGCTCTTGGGCTCCCTCCGGTGGTTATGAGTGGTAGTGCTGCTGTCTTTGGATCGCAGCATTCATCAGGTGTGTCCACTTATTGCAATTCGGACTGGGCTATTTAGTCTTGCTTGATTCTTTAGTCAGTGCCAGTTGTCCATTGTTTCTGGAGGATTCACATCCCTGTCTGGTCTCACCTGCTTTGCTGTTCATTTCAACAAAGATAAGTTCTGGCTTTGTTTTTGCAGTCCACATGCTGTGGGCCTTAGAGTTCAGTGCATTTCCATGTTTTGTCTTGTCCAGCTTTGTCTGTGTAAGGATTTTTTCAGCCAAGCTGGTATCTCTGGAGATGCAAATATTCCCTCCATGTCTTTAGTCAGATGTGGAGATTTTGTATTTTCTGTGGTGGATATTTTCTAGTGTTTTAATACTGACCGCATAGTACTGGTCTCCTTTGCTAAATCCTGATTTCAGTCTGCGTATGTCATTTCCCTCTCCTCTCACAGTCAATATTTGTGGGGGGCTGTCTATCCTTTGGGGATTTTCTCTGAGGCAAGATAGTTTTCCCGTTTCTATCTCTAGGGGTATTTAGTCCTCCGGCTGTGTCGAGGTGTCTAGGGAGTGTTAGGTACATCCCACGGCTACTTCTAGTTGCTGTGTTAAGTTCAGGGTCTGCGGTCAGTACAGGTACCACCTTCTCCAGAGTACGTCTCATGCTGCTCCTAGGCCACCAGATCATAACATGCTAGGACACTGGCAGGCAGGCACAGCAAGTACTCAGGCAGGACAGGAGGACTGGACTGGAACACTGGCAGGACCAGAATACAGGCAGGCAAGGCAGGTATATGGAAACAGGTAGGGACCTGTTCAGACTGGAGGAACGGAGATAGCAAAAGACCGCAAGAGCAGATGCAAACCCGAAGCACAGGTTGTAGAGCCAAGAGCAGGAGGCAGAGCCAAGAACAGAATCGCAGGAAGCGGAGCCAAGAGCAGGAGGTGGAGTTAAGAACAGAAACGCAGGAGGCGCAGCCAAGAGCAGAAATGCAGGAGGTGGAGCCAAGAGCAGAAACGTAGAAATGGAGCAAGGTAGAACCAAAAGGAGCAAAGCAGGGAAGAACCGCAAGAAGCGGTGCCCGGTAGAACTGCAAGGAGAGGAGCCGCAGAGCACCTGTAAAAATGGCGTGAAACGCTGACAACATTGCTTACAGCTGTGACGTAAGAATCAGAATTGCTTCCAGGGGTGATCCCCATGATAATCCTGTGTCATTTGAGCAGTGTTTCCATTATTTTCTGTTTTTAGACCTTAAAAGGACCCCCGGGGGATCACGGTAAACGTAATCGGGTTTCCCGTAGACTTACATTGGGCTCGTTGCTCGGGTCAAGTACCCAACTATTTCAATTTGCTCGATCCGAGCAACGAGCACCTGAGCATTTTAGTGCTCGCTCATCACTATTCGCTTTACATTACATAAAGGTATGATGCAATTAAAAGGGAATGAAAGAAAAAGATTTACCTAATGAGAAGGGAATAAAGGCTTCGTTCTTCTTAAATTTTCCTTATGTGTCGAGAAAGTGTCCAGGATAAAACTATTCTGGCTTCTCAGAATAATCTTTATCTCTCAGAGCAAAGGGAAGAAGTGGAATGACAGTTGTGCCCTGGGGAAACAAAAAGGTAATAAATTACCATAAAATATGCAATATAACGAAAATATAAATATACAGAATTTATTAAAATATTCAATGGCAAACACACAAACAAAGTCCAGACTTATGATATTAAAGAAGTCTCCTAACCTTTGGAAGATTATAACTCCCTGAATGTGATGTCCGTAGTTATGGCATCTGGGAGGCTTCGAGGTACGACGTCCCCAAATCATTGAATTTCAGGAATGACAGTATCAGTATATGGCATTTCCGTTCTATTTTCTACATAAGGTTGAGCAGATCCAATTACATTTTCAATTTAACCTTGCACTTTTTCTAAAAGGTAAAAATAGTATGTATAGTGAGTTACAATGCAAATTCTGAAAGATATAAAATAAAGTAGACGTTCAATATAAGTTGGTCATAAATCAACATGGGAGAGGGGAAAAAGAATTTTCACAGTGCTCACCAGAGTATCACAGGACCACGGGTGCCACATTCAACTCCTCTTGTAAATTCAGGCAAAAAAGGAAAAGCCAGCACCAGGTGATTTCCATAAAAATTCAAGTTTCGTCTTTTACTCAATCCATTATTTGTAAAAAGTTAAAAGCATACATATCATAGAGTCTCAAGGGGCAAAGATCCCCCGCACACCTGACTGTTTCGGACTTCATGTCCTTACACATAGGCATCTAAAATTACAATGAACACAAGGTTTATAACACATACACAAACCCAACCCCACATGTGAAAGCAAGTACAAAACAAATGGACCAATCATTATTTGGTGGAATGAACCTTCGAATCTTGGTCTTGAGAAAGCAGAATTAGAAACATGCGGCAAACAAATATTGCTCTATCAAATATTGCCCTTAGCAAAAATAGAAAAATAGAACAATTAGTTGACACATATTCAAAAACTTATGATGTTAATAAAAAGTGTTCACTATTTCAACTGTTGTACAATATATGCACCGATAATCATAAGGACATTTATCTCAAGTCCTTACATCTGGCAGCAGGGTGGCTCAGTGGATAGCATTGCAGCACTGGAGTCCAGGGTTCTAATCCCACCTTGGACAACATCTGCAAGACGTTTGTATGTTCTCCCCATGTTTGCGTGGGTTTCCTCCAGTTTCCTCCCACATTCCATAGACATACTGATAGGGAATTTAGATTGTGAGCCCCATCAGGGACAGTGATAATAATGTGTGCAAAACAGTAAAGCACTGCGGAATATGTTAGCGTTATTTAAAAATGAAGATTATTATTATTATTATTATTATTAATAAAGATTAAATCCCCCCTAAAATTCAAGCCCATTTAGTGCCAGTATTCAGTATGCTTCTCTCCCCAGCAACAACCTCTCGGGTTAGTTTCTCTACTCCAGAGTCCATAGGTCAATCAGCGGTTTCCTTCTTGTCTGGAATATTGTAATTTGCTTCAGAATCAAGACGTTCTCCATATCACCCCCCAAAAAACGACAGGGGAAATGAAGTTAGTTCTGTGTCTGAAAATGGATCTCTGACATTAGAATCAAATAGTTCTATGAATAATACTATTCCTTTGGAGCTTCCTTTTGAGGAGCAATTAACATGTCTGACATTGCAGGAATTATATGGTGAAAGCTCACAGTCTCAATCTGCTTTGACTCAGACCCATTCTGAAAAAGAAGTGAATCGTAACCCGTATTATTATCCTACTGCATCGAGGGTTCCAGCAATGGATAATTTTCAGAACATAATTGAAAGAGAAGTTAGAAATTTACTTTCTAGGAAAAGACCCTATAATGACAATTTCACTTTTCCTGAAAAGAGTGATCTACTGGAATTAAAGGAGAATCCTCATGCAACTGTGAGACCTGCTGACAAGGGCAGGTCGATTGTTGTGCTGGACAAACAGTTATATTATCGTGAAATTATCAGTATGTTAGCTGACAACGCAATTTTCTGCCCTTTGCCATCAGATTCAACTGTAAAGGTTCAGAAAGATTTGGATAAACTATTGGCGGAAGGGAGAGCTTTGGGAGTATTGGGTAAAAAAAAGTCTGAATATCTTTTAGTGGACAAACCTGTCTGCCCTATTTTAAATGCTCTTCCTAAAACCCAAAAGGATATTTTTTCTCCCCCTTTCCACCCCATTGTAGCCGGAATAAGGGGTGTGAATGAAAGATTGTCAACTTGGGTAGACAAAAAACTACAACCATTGGTGTCCCAAATAACAGGTCTGATCAAAGACACAAAGCATCTTTTGCAGGGTGTTCAGGATTTGGAGTGGCGCGATGAATATAAGTGGGTCACAAGTGATGTGACATCGCTTTACTCCTGCATACCCCATAAGGCTTCTTTGAAATCTATTTCCAAATTTTTTGACCGGACAGATATCTATGACTCTGACACCAATAATTTTATCGTCATGGCTGTGAATCATCTATTAACCACTAGGGATGAGCGAGCACTAAAATGCTCGGGTGCTCGTTGCTCGGGTTGAGCAAATTGGAATACTCTGGTACTCGACCCGAGCAATGAGCCCAATGTAAGTCTATTGGAGACCCCAGTATTTTTACCGCGATCCCCCGTGGGTCCTTTTAAGGTCTAAAAACGTCTGAAAATGATGGAAACATTGCTCAAATGACACAGGAACATCATGTGGATCGTGCCGTGGAAGCATTTCTGACTCCTAGTTCACAAATTTAAACAATTTTTCTGAGATTCATGCCATTTTTCCCGGTGCCACAAAAAACACACTAAAACAAAACCAAAATGGATTTTGCTGGGAAATATGTTAAGGCACATCCTTTCCAGGTTTGCCTGTAAGGCCAAATTATTAACCCCAGACTGAAAATTTCCTCCCCCACTTGGGCTTAGTTCAGACGTAGCATTTTTGGAGCATTTTTCAACTTTAACATTGCTTTCAACCACTACAGATACATTCACTGGGAAATGTCATTGTAACATTTAACGCCCCTAGCTGGCCATGTGGTGTGTGACACATAAGCAGACCCATCTTGTTTCATTTATGAAGGAGGGACTCTTAAAGTCAAAGAGCCTATTTTTACTGGTACATCAGGCGGCATTAATCTTCTTAAAGGGCCATTATTTAACATTGGGTCTCCTAAACTGTTGCAGCCTATGCTGTGAGTGGATCGGCTGACAAGAATTAAAGCGCACCACAATACCCCTTTCATAAGATGTCCAGGAGGGCCTCCTGAAAAAATGTTGCATTGAATGCAAGGCCTGCCCTGCTACCAATTCATATGCACACCTTAGAACCCACATACTGGATGGGCCTATGAAAATCCACTTCACAATATGCATTTTGTGCTCCATATTCCTTTGTTTTATACATTGACAGGAAGGCCAGCCGTGCTGCATAGTCATATGCACCCCATTACGCCTTTGAACCCATATACTGGATGGGCCCATGAAAATCCACTTGTATTTTTTAATGGTATCATGGTTCCCTCTTTGCAGAATTACTTACAGGAGAATTTGGCAATTTTATTTGACATGTTTTTAACACTAAGGTTCAGATACGGCTTTAAAGAAGACTAATACTTGCAATACTATGCAGTTTTATTGCAAAGTACAAAATTCAAGGAATAGTATGATTGAATAGTATGAGTGCCTACACTTTTGTATATGTACTTAACATACAAAGGTTAATAAGTACATATAAGGATTAAAAACATATAATGATTACGTATATACGTATATATAAAGATTTACTACATACAGTATACTTCCATCATCAACAAGAGGCTTTTAAACATCATCCGTCTGGAATATCAGAGAAGCAACACCAAGACAGAGAACCCCTGGGAGATTACCTACACTGCATGGGCGTCCCCAATTATGCAGGTATGAGCATACTGTACATGTACAGGTGCCCCAGTTTTGGCATCTGTCTTAGTCATATTTCTCCAGTCTTATATCATGATTTACACTATGTAGTAACTCTAGCTTCACCCAGCCCTTCAAGTGGCCAGCTTTCAAGGTTGTATGTTAATGAGGTTTAACAATGATAAATGTAAGGTTACACACATGGGAAGAAGGAATCAATATCACCATTACACACTGAACGGGAAACCACTGGGTAAATCTGACAGGGAGAAGGACTTGGGGATCCTAGTTAATGATAAACTTACCTGGAGCAGCCAGTGCCAGGCAGCAGCTGCCAAGGCAAACAGGATCATGGGGTGCATTAACCCTGCTGTTCTGTTTAGATTTCACATACACTTGTACTGTTCCCGGTCATTTTTGACCGTCCTTATAAAATAATCATTTTTAGCTAATCTAAGTGGTTTTTTTAAACAGTTTTTGCACTATTATATTGCTTGTGAAGATGGTTGTTCAAATACCAGAAAAAAAAATAAATACAAAGCTTCTTTTATATTTTTTTTATATCCAAAAGGGAACATGGTATTTTTTCGATTTTTGTAAAAATTGATTATTTTTGCAGATAAAAAAAAAATCTTGATCTAAATGTTAACTATAAGTAATAATATCAAACATTATGTAGATATACTTTTTTCAAAGGCAAAAAAAAAAAAAAAGCTTTTTTCTCTATAAAATGGCAAAAAACGTTGTTTTTTATACACTTATACTGTTCCCGGTCATTTTTGACCGGACCTAACATCCTCGTCTGTATCGGAGTCGTTTATAAACTCCTCCAATTCAGCTTGGGTGAAGTGTCTTCTTCTCATGCTGTAAGGCATCACTGTTGAATGAAAAAATAAAATATATCCATAAACAATGAATGAAAAAAAAAATCAAAACAATTTCGCAACAATACACACAATAACGTCCCGTCACACATTGAGATATGCCCTGTGATTATGGTGCTGGAGCGTCGCAAACAAAAATGAGGCATGCACTCATTCTATCACAGCAGTGAGAATATGTACTCATAAGCAGACATTGAGTCTACACAACCCTAATGCTAACCCCCTATCATCCATTCTATCACAGCAGTGAGAATATGTACTCATAAGCAGACATTGAGTCTACACAACCCTAATGCTAACCCCCTATCATCCATTTTCTCACAGCAGTGAGAATATTGAATAATTTTAGAATAAAAGAATAATTTATCTGTAACATACCTGTAAAAATGGGACTTCAGAGCTCTGACGTCTGAACCTCTGCTCACTCTGTGTTGTCTCCAGCTGAACTGAAACTCTACACTGCTATGTTATCTGTCTACAGATAAGATCAGAGCAGACACCACCCTGCAGCAGGAAAAAGCTCACAGTACAACACTTTAGGTGAATTCTGCTTAGGACAGCATTGCACAGTGTAATACTGTACAACCAGCAAACACATGGAAAATCAGAAAATCATGATTTACAATATGAAATGTTGACAACTGAATGGAACTAGATCTATATGAACAGCAGGGTAAATAAAAACCAGTGAAATAAATTGCGCATAGCTATACTGGAAGCGAATCCGTCGGCTGTATCGCAACTTGAAAATGTTGGTATGTGTAAATCTTTTCTGACCAAAAGTAGTCAGATACATTGATAAATAGTAGTAGATGCAATATATAGTTCAAAATGAGGTGATAGCACCTTTATTTTTGTCAAAAATTGTCTGGAGAGCTGAATAAAGGCCTATCGGTCATTTTTGACCGAACTGTACAAGTGTAAAAAAAATTGTACCAAATAAAGCAAACAAAAATTTTTTTTTAAAAAAATTCCAACATAGAGTACCCCCCTAATGACGAAAAGTCAGGGAGCCTCAAGTCTCAGAATCACACGCTGAATTTTTATAACATTATAGAATTTCAAAAACGGTCATTTTTGACCTAACAGAACAGCAGGGTTAAAAGAGGTCTGGATACACATGATGAGAGCATTATACTGCCTCTGTACAAATCCCTAGTTAGACCGCACATGGAGTACTGTGTCCAGTTTTGGGCACCGGTGCTCAGGAAGGATATAATGGAACTAGAGAGAGTACAAAGGAGGGCAACAAAATTAATAAAGGGGATGGGAGAACTACAATACCCAGATAAATTAGCGAAATGAGGATTATTTAGTCTAGAAAAAAGACGACTGAGGGGCGATCTAATAACCATGTATAAGTATATAAGGGGACAATACAAATATCTCGCTGAGGATCTGTTTATGCCAAGGAAGGTGACGGGCACAAGGGGGCATTCTTTGCGTCTGGAGGAGAGAAGGTTTTTCCACCAACATAGAAGAGGATTCTTTACTGTTAGGGCAGTGAGAATCTGGAATTGCTTGCCTGAGGAGGTGGTGATAGCGAACTCAGTCGAGGGGTTCAAGAGAGGCCTGGATGTCTTCCTGGAGCAGAACAATATTGTATCATACAATTATTAGGTTCTGTAGAAGGATGTAGATCTAGGGATTTATTATGATGGAATATAGGCTGAACTGGATGGACAAATGTCTTTTTTCGGCCTTACTAACTATGTTACTATGTTACTATGTTATGTAACTGAGACATCATGGAGTCATCAGACAAGGGGCCATAAACCCCTAGAATATAAAATAAGTCTCCTAACCTTTGGAAGATTATCACCCCTAAACGTGATGTCCGTAGTTATGGCATCTGGGAGGCTTCAAGGTACCACATCCCCAAATCATTGATTTTCATGAATGACAGCATCAGTATATGGCATTTCTGTTCTATTTTCTACTTAAGGTTGAGCAGATCCAATTACATTTTCAATTTCACCTTGTACTTTTTCTAAAAGGTAAAAGTAGTATGTATTGTGAGTTACAATGCAAATTCTGAAAGATATAAAATAAAGTAGACGTTCAATATAAGTTGGTCATAAGTCAACATGGGAAAGGGGAAAAAGGATTTTCACAGTGCTCACCAGAGTATCACAGGACCACGGGTGCCAGGTTCAACGTGGCTGGACTCCACTTGTAAATGCAGGCAAAAAAGGAAAAACTAGAACCAGGTGATTTCCATAAAAATTCAAGTTTTGTCTTTTACTCAATCCATTGTTTGTAAAAAGTTAAAAGCATACATATCATAGAGTCTCAAGGGGCAAAGATCCCCCGCACACCTGACTGTTTCGGACTTCATGTCCGTACTCATAGGCATCTAAAATTACAATGAACACAAGGTTTATAACACATACACAAACCCAACCCCACATGTGAAAGCAATTACAAAACAAATGGACCAATCATTATTTGGTGGAATGAACCTTCGAATCTTGGTCTTGAGAAAGCAGAATTAGAAACATGCGGCAAACAAATATTGCTCTATCAAATATTGCCCTTAGCAAAAATAGAAAAATAGAACAATTAGTTGACACATATTCAAAAACTTATGATGTTAATAAAAAGTGTTCACTATTTCAACTGTTGTACAATATATGCACCGATAATCATAAGGATATTTATCTCAATTCCTTACATCTGGGCAGCGCTGGGCAGCCCACCTGAGCTAATAGAAGCGCGTCACTACTAGGCTGTTAACCTGGATGCTGTGCATTTCCATTGTGTGAACAGCACCACATACAAGTCTTTCACCCCCTCCATTAGTTTGGTAGGTTGTGAATGGTTGCCTCATCGTTGATTCTGCACCTCTGTTGCCTCCATCTTAACCACATGGGTCTACTGCATTTGTTTGGAGGTCTAGGCAGGTAGGCATCTCTGCCTTTTTGCTGTTTTCTCAATTCCTTACAAGCAGAAAAAAAAAAAGTGAACACTCCATGAACTGATGACACTGTGCGGCCAGCCAATCACTGTAATACCACAACAAAGATGGCTGCGGTATTACAGTGCATGGCTGACAATCCCTGCATGCTGATTGGCTCTCTCAAAAGCGCAAAAATTAAAAGGAGGAGACCCGAGCTCCCGCCGAATAATACTCGGTGCTCGCCAAGTACACCGACCATAGTGATACTCGGCTGAGTACCAAGTAGTGGTGAGCACGTTCGCTCATCACTAGTAGGAACCTGTTCACACATGCACAAAAAAACACAAAAAAAATAGCGAAAATTGAAATGTAGTGAACTTGGAATGAAGCAGTATAACAGCACAGAACAATTTACTTATATTGCTCCTAGGGGGAACCTGACAAAAGAAATTATTAAAAATATCTTAAATCGGGCAGCAGGGTGGCTCAGTGGAAAGCATTGCAGCACTGGAGTCCTGGGTTCTAATCCCACCTTGGACAACATCTGCAAGAAGTTTGTATGTTCTCTCCGTGTTTTAGTGGGTTTCCTCCAGTTTCCTCCCACATTCCAAAGACATACTGATAGGGAATTTAGATTGTCAGCCCCATCGGGAACAGTGATGATAATGTGTGCAAAACAGTAAAGCCCTGAGGAATATGTTAGCGCTATTTAAAAATGAAGATTATTATTATTATTATTAATAAAGATTAAATTCCCCCTAAAATTCAAGCCCATTTAGTGCCAGTATCCAGTATGCTTCTCTCCCCAGCAACAACCTCTCGGGTTAGTTTCTCTACTCCAGAGTCCATAGGTCAATCAGTGGTTTCCTTTTTGTCTGGAGTATCGTCATTTGCTTCGGAATCAAGACGTTCTCCATATCACCCCCCAAAAAAAGACAGGGGAAATGAAGTTAGTTCTGTGTCTGAAAATGGATCTCTGACATTAGAATCAAATAGTTCTATGAATAATACTATTCCTTTGGGGCTTCCTTTTGAGGAGCAATTTCACATGTCTGACATTGCAGGAATTATATGGTGAAAGCTCACAGTCTCAATCTGCTTTGACTCAGACCCATTCTGACAAAGAAGTGAATCGTAACCCGTATTATTATCCTACTGAATCGAGGGTTCCAGCAATGGATAATTTTCAGAACATAATTGAAAGAGAACTTAGAAATTTACTTTCTAGGAAATGACCCTATAATGACAATTTCACTTTTGCTGAAAAGAGTGATCTACAGTAGAGTTGAGCGACTTTTAGTTTTTTAGGGTCGAGTCGGGTTTCGCAAAACCCGACTATCTCAACAGTCGAGTCGAGTGGAATCGGCCGATTATCGCGAAAAGTCGGGGATCGACCGAAACACGAAACCCAATGCAAGTCAATGGGGGAGCATAGTCGGCAGGGAGTGGAGGCCAGGAAAACATGTACAGTGCCCATTTTAATGGCAAAAACATTCATTCTTGTTACTGAAGCTTGCCAATCTTAATTTACCTTATAATAATAGTAAGGCATTGGAAATTGGGGGTCATTTGGCTAAAGTTGTGGGGGGAAGGGGTGGTTCAAGTATTTAGTGGGCCCAGGAAATCTGGACCACGTCATGGCAGTGGAGCATGGAGAGGTAAGTATTTCAACTTTGCTGTGATCCTGAGCAAGCAGGGGGGGCCCACTCGTTGGCATTGGCACTGGCACAGGGCCCCTCAAAGTACGGCGGTGTGTTTGCACGGCGGGGGCGCCTCCCACCGGCAGCGACACTTTTGCGTACTATGAGGGGCCCTGTGCCAGTGACATCACCAACGAGTATTCCTCCCCCCACCTGATGAAGGAACCTGCACTTTCATCTGCACCTTCCTCTTTGTCCCCGTGTAAGGTGGTATGGTTTGCGGGAAGAGGAACCTGACTTTCAGCAGGGTCACAATATTGCTGTGTAGCGTGCACGGGGAATGTTGCGGTATGGGTCAATGTACCAGCATACTCATCTATCACTGGCTGGGCAATGAGCAGGATGAGGAGGAAACACAGATATAGGCCCAAAGAATAAAGTGGGCTAAATGCAGTTCAAAATTGGTAACTGTTGTGAATTCCGCTCTTATGCTCCCTCCGGTGGTTGTAAGTGGCACTTTTGTGAGTTCTGCTCTTGGGCTCCCTCTGGTGGTTTTAAGTGGTATGGCTGCTCCTTGGATTTAGCAGTCTGCAGCTGCTTCCACTGATTGTCTTTCTGCTCGGCTATTTATGCCTGGCTCTTCCCTTCAGCCAGTGCCACTTGTCAATGGTTCCTGGTTGGATTCACATCTCTCTTGGATTTCCCTGATATCCTGACCAGTTCAGCAAAGTTAAGTCCTTGCTTTGCTCTTTTCTGTCCACATGTTGTGGACTTATTCGTTCTGTGCATTCTATGTTTTGTCCAGCTTGATAGTATTGATTAATTCAGTTAAGCTGGGAGCTCTGGGAAGCAGATTTACCCTCCACACCTTTAGTCAGGTGTGGAGATTTTTGTAAACTCTGGGTGGATTTTTGTAGTTTTTAATACTGACCGCACAGTATTCTATCCTGTCTTATCTATCTAGCTAGACTGGCCTCCTGTGCTACATCCTTGTTTCATTCTGTGTATGTCTTTTCCCTCTCCACTCACAGTCATTACTTGTGGGGGGCTATCTATCCTTTGGGGATTTTCTCTGAGGCAATATAGTTTTCCTGTTTCTATCTTTAGGGGTAGTTAGTTCTCAGGCTGTGACGAGGTGCCTAGGGAGTGACAGGAGCATCCCACGGCTACTTCTAGTGTTGTGTTGAGCTTAGGGACTGCGGTCAGTACAGGTACCACCTCCTTCAGAGCCCGTCCCATGTTGCTCCTAAACCACCAGTTCATAACAGGTAACAGGACTAACCAGGGGGCATTGCAGTGGAGGACAACTGTAATGAGAGGCTGACACAGAGAGTAGGCCCAAATCAGTAAGTAGTCTAATTGCAGTTCAAAATTGGCAACAGTTGTAAACAGGCGGCACAGCTTTGTTCAATGGAGGAGAACCGCAAGGAGCGGCAGACACCGATAGTTGGCCCCAACCCAACTAGTAGGCCAAATGCAGTCTAACATTAACAACTACTTAACGAGAGCCTGAAAATGGAATTTCAGGACAGGAAACCAGGAGAACAGCAAGGAGCGGCATACACTGTTAGTAGGCCCCAACCCAACTAGTAGACCAAATGCAGTTGTTCCATTTAACAAGAGCCTGAAGATAGAAGCTCAGGAAAGGCAACCTGGAGAACACCTTGGAGCAGCAGACACCGTCTCTACAACCCAGACCCAACTTGTAGGCCTAATGCAGTGTTGTTTCAACAACTACTTAACGAGAGCTAGAAGGTCGAAGCTATGTAGAGGCAACCTGGAGAACACCTTGGAGCAGCAGACACCGTCTCTACAACCCAGACCCAACTTGTAGGCCTAATGCAGTGTTGTTTCAACAACTACTTAACGAGAGTTAGAAGATCGAAGCTATGGAGAGGCAACCTGGAGAACACCTTGGAGCGGAAGACACCGTCTCTACATCCCAGACCCAACTTGTAGGCCTAATGCAGTGTTGTTTCAACAACTACTGAACGAGAGCTAGAAGATCGAAGCTATGGAGAGGCAACCTGGAGAACACCTTGGAGCGGCAGACACCGTCTCTACAACCCAGACCCAACTTGTAGGCCTAATGCAGTGTTGTTTCAACAACTACTGAACGAGAGCTAGAAGATCGAAGCTATGGAGAGGCAACCTGGAGAACACCTTGGGGCGGCAGACACCGTCTCTACAACCCAGACCCAACTTGTAGGCCTAATGCAGTGTTGTTTCAACAACTACTGAACGAGAGCTAGAAGATCGAAGCTATGGAGAGGCAACCTAGAGAACACCTTGGAGCGGAAGACACGGTCTCTACATCCCAGACCCAACTTGTAGGCCTAATGCAGTGTTGTTTCAACAACTACTTTACGAGAGCTAGAAGATCGAAGCTATGGAGAGGCAACCTGGAGAACACCTTGGAGCGGCAGACACCGTCTCTACAACCCAGACCCATCTTGTAGGCCTAATGCAGTGTTGTTTCAACAACTACTTAACAGGAGCTAGAAGATCGAAGCTATGGAGAGGCAACCTGGAGAACACCTTGGAGCGGAAGACACCGTCTCTACAACCCAGACCCAACTTGTAGGCCTAATGCAGTGTTGTTTCAACAACAACTGAACGAGAGCTAGAAGATCGAAGCTATGGAGAGGCAACCTGGAGAACACCTTGGAGCGGAAGACACCGTCTCTACAACCCAGACCCAACTTGTAGGCCTAATGAAGTGTTGTTTCAACAACTACTTAACGAGAGTTAGAAGATCGAAGCTATGGAGAGGCAACCTGGAGAACACCTTGGAGCGGAAGACACCGTCTCTACAACCCAGACCCAACTTGTAGGCCTAATGCAGTGTTGTTTCAACAACTACTTAACGAGAGCTAGAAGATCGAAGCTATGGAGAGGAAACCTGGAGAACACCTTGGAGCGGCAGACACCGTTAGTAGGCCCTACCGAAGTAGTAGCCCCAATGCAGTTTTCAAATTCCTATAGGCTGAAAACCAGACTATTGACGCTCAGCTTTTTTCAGAGGAGGACAGCTGTATTGAGTGGCGCAGACAGACACAGGTAGTAGGCCTTAAACAAAAATTTTGGCTCAATGCAGTTTAAAAAAGGTTACAGGGGTACACAGGCAGCATTGCTCTGGTCAGTGGAGGACAATTTCAATTATGGACCGCAGACAGACTTAGTACGCCTACAATTAAAAAAAGGATGCTCTATGCAATTTAAAATAGGTTCCAGGGGTACACGGACAGCATTGGTCTGGTCAGTGGAGGACTATTGGAAGGAGGGACCGCAGACAGGCTTAGTAGGCCTAACATAACAAAAGTTGGCTGTAGGCACTTTAAAATAGGTTCCAGGGGTACACGGGCAGCAGTGGTGTGGTCAGTGGAGGACTATTGGAAGGAGGGACCGCAGACAGGCTTAGTAGGCCTAACATAACAAAAGTAGGCTGTAGGCACTTTAAAATAGGTTCCAGGGGTACACGGGCAGCATTGGTCTGGTCAGTGGAGGACTATTGAAAGGAGGGACCGCAGACAGGCTTAGTAGGCCTAACATAACAAAAGTAGGCTGTAGGCACTTTAAAATAGGTTCCAGGGGTACACGGGCAGCATTGGTCTGCTCAGTGGAGGACTATTGAAAGGAGGGACCGCAGACAGGCTTAGTAGGCCTAACATAACAAAAGTAGGCTGTAGGCACTTTAAAATAGCTTCCAGGGGTACACGGGCAGCAGTGGTGTGGTCAGTGGAGGACTAGTGGAAGGAGGGACTGCAGACAGGCTTAATAGGCCTAGCATAACCAAAGTGGGCTGTAGACACTTGGAATTCTCTTGCAGGGGTACACAGGCAGCATTGGTGTTGTCAGCGGAGGCCGATTGTAATGAGTGTCTGACAGTTAGTACTCCCAAAAAATAAATAGATGTTAATGTCTCGCAATTAGTGTTGAGCGATACCTTCCGATATCGGAAAGTATCGGTATCAGATTGGATCGGCCGATATTCAAAAAATATCGGATATCGCCGATACCGATACCCGATCCCAATGCAAGTCAATAGGACCAAAATATCGGAATTAAAATAAACCCTTTCTTTCCTTGTAGGTTCATTCTACATGAAGGAAAACAACTAAGAATAATGCAGGATGTATTTGGGGAGGTAGCGGAGACATTAAAGGCATAGAGGTTTAGCCCAATCAAATAGCATAGCAGGAATTTTAATTTTTTTAAAGACGTTCGGAGTTACAAATATATTGACAATGTAAAGTTTTTTTTTATTTTGTCAGATATTGATGTTTCACTATTCCACGCCCTTCCCCTTTTTTTTTTTTTACTTTTCCCACACTTTCATCTTCATCATCATCAGCATCTTTGACATCAACTTCTTCTTCACCTTATTCATCTTCTTCTTCATCTTCTACATTTTTTTTTATTACATTCTTCATATTCATTTTCTTCAACTATTATTATTCTTCCTATTCTACTTCTTCATCATATTCTCATTTGTGACAGTCATTCCCGTAGTTGTTATCTATAAAAGTTTGAAGATTACACCTTCCGTTCTGCCTGTCACCAAAGTTACATTTGTCCGTGTTCAGTTTGGCCTGCAGCATCAGGCTTTATCCAGGGGCACCACGAGGAGGAACGGACTCACCCCCATACACTGCTTAGTCTTCTTCTGCATATAATTTAGATAATATCTTTTGCTCTGATATTAAGTGTTATGCTTAATGTTCTTCTGCTCTTTGTTCTGCGGCCTCTTGTTCTTCTGCTTCTCGGTCTTCCATGTCGTCGTCTCCAGGGTCGTCGTCTCCAGGGTCGTCGTCTCCGCCGTCGTCGCCTCCGCCGTCGTCGTCATCATCGGGGTGGTCTTCAGGGTCGTCGTCTCCAGGGTCGTCGTCATCTCAGTGGTTGTCGTCTCTGGTGTCGTCATCTTAGGGGTGGTCTTCCGGGTCGTCGTCTTTAGGATCTTGAACTTGGAAATGTAGCAGAAGGTACAAGAAGGCTGAGAAAATGCAGAGAACCAGCTGATGGAACTGGAACTCGGATGGCTACCTGAAGGTCCAAGAGCCAATGGAACTACCGAGGACCAGCTGACAATACTGGAACCCGGTTACTAAGCAGGAGGTACCCGTGCTAAAAAGCACTACCAAGGACCGCCTGACGTTGGCGGAACTCGGATACCCAGAAGGAGGCACCTAAGATAAAGGCTCTGCCCGGAACCAGCTGACGTTACTGGAACCAGGATGGGGAGCAGAAGGTACAAGAGCAAAAGACACTGCCGAGAACCAGCTGACGGTACTGTAACCCGGATGGGTAGCCGAAGAACCAAGAGCCAATGGAACTACCGAGGACCAGCTGACGTTACTGGAACCTGGTTACTAAGCAGGAGGTACCCGTGCCTGAAAGCACTACCAAGGACCACCTGACATTGGTGGAACTCGGATACCCAGAAGGAGGCACCTAAGCCAAAGGCTCTGCCCGGAACCAGCTGACGGTACTGGAACCAAGATGGGGAGCAGAAGGTACAAGAGCAAAAGACACTGCCGAGAACCAGCTGACGGTACTGGAACCCGGATGCCTTGGCCAAATGTGCAAGAGCCAATGGCATGACCGAGGACCAGCTGACTATGCTGGAACACGGTTACAAAGCTGTAGGTACCCGCGCTTAAAAGCACTACCAAGGACCGCCTGGCGTTGGCGGAACTCGGATACCCAGAAGGAGGCACCTTAGCCAAAGGCTCTGCCCGGAACCAGCTGACGGTGCTGGAGCCAGGCTGGGCACGAGGGAGTACCCGTGACAAAGACACTGCCGAGAACCAGCTGACGGTGCTGGAACCTGGATGCGTTGCCTATTCAAGATTGTCTTCCTAGAGCCCCAACTAGCGGTGTTGGAGCAAAGGGTAAGCAGGGGGAGCAGAGTGTAGGACGAAGCCTGCACTGGAGGCAGCTTTGTGTCTGCGTTGCGTTTGCAGGACACGTTGCTGGCTACACAGCGGGGGAACAGCTGGCGTTGCTGAACCCCACTGACACAATGGCGGGTGTTTTTCTCTGTGCAGCCTGCACTTCCAGGCACCAACTGGCGGTGTTAGAGCCCAGGGTCTGCAATGGGAGCAGAGTGTAGGCCGAAGCATAATTGAACCAATTTCAATGGTAACCTTTAACCCACCCTCAGGTGTTACAAAGTAGAAGAGCCACACCTTGTGCAGCAGTAATGCTCCACAAGTGAAAGGTTGCTCTTTAAATTTTGCTCATTGCACACGCTGAATGAAAGACGTACACAATTTTGCCCATTATACAGTAAAACTGTATTGGAGGCGTGACTTGTCTTTTTAAGGAGACGCAGCACAGGTGTCCAAAATAACACTTGGTGCTGGGCGCAGCCTCCTGAGCGTTGTTATTTGCTGTACAGGAGTCTGCGCTCTTGTTATCCCTTGGCCATGCGCTGTGAGCGCTGCCTGTCTTCTCACCTCATTTCATGTCGGCCAGTGCGGTTAGCGATGGCCAGGAATCCCAGACCCGCAGTGTCTTTTCATAAAGTCACACTGCAGGGCTGGGATTCATGGCCTTGCGCAGTAAATATGTTTGCCGCTCACTCATGTCCTTACACCTGCTTCAGACTGGGCGGCCTCAGCTGATCCCTTATCGCATGCCGCTGCCATGAGGCCGCACAGTCTGAAGAAGGCGGAAGGAGATGAGTGAAGACAGTCGAACATATGCACTGCACATGCCCATCAATCACACCCTCGCAGTCAAAATATATCAGACAACGAGGGTCGTTGTGTCGGGCAGGGCGGACGCACAGGCACAGCCAGCCAACCAATGATGTCAGAAGATGGGCAGTGCTACCAAGGGGGGTGCTGCGTGTCATTAAAAAGGAATGTCACACCTCAGGGACATTGTAATGGTCTCTAATGAGACACATTTTGTAAGTGTTGCGTTCCACGTGGGCAAGGAGAAAAAGTTAGCCACCTTGTACAAATGCAGCATTACTGCTGTACAAGGTGGCTGTTATACATAGAAACACCTGGGGGGCAGGTTCCTTTTAATTTCAGTTCAGGTGCCTGCGTGGCGTTTGCAGGACACATTGCCGGCTACACAGCAGGGGAACAGCTGGCGTTGCTGAACCCCACTGACACATTGGCGGGTGTTTTTCTCTGTGCAGCTAGCACTTCCGGGCAACAACTGGCGGTGTTAGAGCCCAGGGTCAGCAGGAGGAGGAGAGGAGCAGAGTGTAGGCCGAAGCCTGCACTGGTGGTAGCTTTTGGTGTGTTGTGTCAGCGTGGCTTGTGCTGGACACATTGCCGACTACACAGCAGGGGAACAGCTGGCGTTGCGGAACCCCACTGACACATCAGCGAGTGTTTTTTCTGTGTAGACAACACTTCCAGGTGACATCTGACAGTGTTGAAACCCAGGGAATCAAAGAGGAGCAGAGTGTAGGCCGAAGCCTGCACTGGTGGCAGCTTTTGGTCTGTTGTGCCAGCGTGGCTTGTGCTGGACACGTTGCCGGCTACACAGAAGGGGAACAGCTGGCGTTGCTGAACCCCACTGACACATTGGCGGGTGTTTTTCTCTGTGCAGCTAGCACTTCCTGGCAACAACTGGCGGTGTTAGAGCCCAGGGTCTGCAGTAGGAGCAGAGTGTAAGCCGAAGCCTGCACTGGAGCAAGTTGAAAGGGAACCTTTAACCCCCCCCCCAGGCATTTGTTGCTGAAAGAGCCATCTTGTACAGCAGTAATACTGCAAATGGAAAAAGGTGGCTCTTTAAATTATGCTCCTTGCAAACGCTGAACTACACAGTCATATAATGTGTCCCCTCACACCGTTAAACCGTCCCGGAGGTGGGACTTTCCTTTGAAATGTGACACAGCACAGCCGTCATTCCAACCCCCTTCGTGCCGTGCGCCACCTCCTCAACGTTCTTTGATTCTGTCACGGAGCCCGCGCTGTAATGTTATCCCTTGGCCATGCACACTTAGCGGTGCCCGTCTTCTGACATCATTTAGGTGTCAGGCTGGCAGTTCCTGTGCGTCCAAGCTGCCCGAGATCCAACCTCGCAGTGTCATCTAATGTAATCCCACTGCGGGCCTGGGATCCATGGGCATGCACAGTGTTATGAAGGCAATCCAGTAACACAGTGTGCAAGTAATCAGAGCACATACAGTGATCTGACAAAAAACCAAAAACAATAGAACGAGCTCTGAGACGTGGAATCTCTGTAGACCGCAATACCTGAACCTATCCTACACACAACTAAAGGCGGCTGTGGATTGCGCCTGACACTACCTATGCAACTCGGCACAGCCTGAGGAACTGACTAGCCTGAAGATAGAAATACAAGCCTGACTTGCCTCAGAGAAATACCCCAAAGGAAAAGGCAGCCCCCCACATATAATGACTGTTAGCAAGATGAAAAGACAAAACGTAGGGATGAAATAGATTCAGCAAAGTGAGGCCCGATATTCTAGATAGAGCGAGGATAGCAAAGAGAACTTTGCAGTTTACAAAAAACCCTAAAGCAAAAAACCACGCAAAGGGGGCAAAAAGACCCACCGTGCCGAACTAACGGCACGGCGGTACACCCTTTGCGTCTCAGAGCTTCCAGCAAAAACAAATAGAAAAGCTGGACAGAAAAAACAGCAACAAAAGCAAAGAAGCACTTATCTAAGCAGAGCAGCAGGCCACAGGAAAGATCCAGAAGCTCAGATCCAACACTGGAACATTGACAAGGAGCAAGGAAGACAGAATCAGGTGGAGTTAAATAACAAGGCAGCCAACGAGCTCACCAGAACACCTGAGGGAGGAAGCCCAGAAGCTGCAGTACCACTTGTGACCACAGGAGTGAATTCAGCCACAGAATTCACAACAGTACCCCCCCCTTGAGGAGGGGTCACCGAACCCTCACCAGAGCCCCCAGGCCGACCAGGATGAGCCACATGAAAGGCACGAACAAGATCTGGAGCATGGACATCAGAGGCAAAAACCCAGGAATTATCTTCCTGAGCATAACCCTTCCATTTAACCAGATACTGGAGTTTCCGTCTAGAGACACGAGAATCCAAAATTTTCTCCACAATATACTCCAATTCCCCCTCCACCAAAACAGGGGCAGGAGGCTCAACAGATGGAACCATAGGTGCCACGTATCTCCGCAACAACGACCTATGGAATACATTATGTATGGAAAAGGAGTCCGGGAGGGTCAGACGAAAGGACACAGGATTGAGAATCTCAGAAATCCTATACGGACCAATAAAACGAGGTTTACATTTAGGAGAGGAAACCTTCATAGGAATATGACGAGTAGATAACCAAACCAGATCCCCAACACGAAGTCGGGGACCCACACGGCGTCTGCGATTAGCGAAAAGTTGAGCCTTCTCCTGGGACAAGGTCAAATTGTCCACTACCTGAGTCCAGATCTGCTGCAACCTGTCCACCACAGAATCCACACCAGGACAGTCCGAAGACTCAACCTGTCCTGAAGAGAAACGAGGATGGAACCCAGAATTGCAGAAAAATGGAGAGACCAAGGTAGCCGAGCTGGCCCGATTATTAAGGGCGAACTCAGCCAACGGCAAAAAGGACACCCAATCATCCTGGTCTGCAGAAACAAAACATCTCAGATATGTTTCCAAGGTCTGATTGGTTCGTTCGGTCTGGCCATTAGTCTGAGGATGGAAAGCCGAGGAAAAAGATAGGTCAATGCCCATCCTACCACAAAAGGCTCGCAAGAACCTTGAAACAAACTGGGAACCTCTGTCAGAAACAATATTCTCAGGAATGCCATGCAAACAAACCACATGCTGGAAGAACAAAGGCACCAAATCAGAGGAGGAAGGCAATTTAACCAAGGGCACCAGATGGACCATTTTAGAAAAGCGATCACAGACCACCCAAATGACTGACATCTTTTGAGAAACGGGAAGGTCAGAAATGAAATCCATCGAAATATGTGTCCAAGGCCTCTTCGGGACCGGCAAGGGCAAAAGCAACCCACTGGCACGTGAACAGCAGGGCTTAGCCCTAGCACAAATCCCACAGGACTGCACAAAAGTACATACATCCCGTGACAGAGATGGCCACCAGAAGGATCTAGCCACTAACTCTCTGGTACCAAAGATTCCTGGATGACCAGCCAACACCGAACAATGAAGTTCAGAGATAACTTTACTAGTACACCTATCAGGGACGAACAGTTTCTCGGCCGGATAACGATCAGGTTTATTAGCCTGAAATTTTTGCAACACTCGCCGCAAATCAGGGGAGATGGCAGACACAATGACTCCTTCCTTGAGGATACTCGCCGGCTCAGATAAACCCGGAGAGTCGGGCACAAAACTCCTAGACAGAGCATCCGCCTTCACATTTTTAGAGCCCGGAAGGTACGAAATCACAAAATCGAAGCGAGCAAAAAATAACGACCAACGGGCCTGTCTAGGATTCAAGCGCTTGGCAGACTCGAGATAAGTAAGGTTCTTATGATCAGTCAATACCACCACGCGATGCTTAGCTCCTTCAAGCCAATAACGCCACTCCTCGAATGCCCACTTCATGGCCAGCAACTCTCGGTTGCCCACATCATAATTACACTCAGCAGCAGAAAACTTCCTGGAAAAGAACGCACATGGTTTCAACACTGAGCAACCAGAACCTCTCTGTGACAAAACCGCCCCTGCTCCAATCTCAGAAGCATCAACCTCGACCTGGAACGGAAGAGAAACATCTGGTTGACACAACACAGGGGCAGAACAAAAACGATGCTTCAATTCCTGAAAAGCTTCCACAGCAGCAGAAGACCAATTAACCAAATCAGCACCCTTCTTGGTCAAATCGGTCAATGGTTTGGCAATGCTAGAAAAATTACAGATGAAGCGACGATAAAAATTAGCAAAGCCCAGGAATTTTTGCAGACTTTTCAGAGATGTCGGCTGAGTCCAATCCTGGATGGCTTGGACCTTAACCGGATCCATCTCGATAGTAGAAGGGGAAAAGATGAACCCTAAAAATGAAACTTTCTGCACACCGAAGAGACACTTAGATCCCTTCACGAACAAAGAATTAGCACGGAGAACCTGGAAAACCATTCTGACCTGCTTCACATGAGACTCCCAATCATCTGAGAAGATCAAAATGTCATCCAAGTAAACAATCAGGAATTTATCCAGATACTCACGGAAGATGTCATGCATAAAAGACTGAAAAACAGATGGAGCATTGGCAAGTCCGAATGGCATCACTAGATACTCAAAATGACCCTCGGGCGTATTAAATGCCGTTTTCCATTCATCTCCTTGCCTGATTCTCACCAGATTATACGCACCACGAAGATCTATCTTAGTGAACCAACTAGCCCCCTTAATCCGAGCAAACAAGTCAGATAACAATAGCAAGGGTTACTGAAACTTAACAGTGATCTTATTAAGAAGGCGGTAATCAATACACGGTCTCAGCGAACCATCCTTCTTGGCTACAAAAAAGAACCCTGCTCCCAGTGGTGATGACGATGGGCGAATATGTCCCTTCTCCAGGGATTCCTTCACATAACTGCGCATAGCGGTGTGTTCAAGCACGGATAAATTAAATAAACGACCTTTAGGGAATTTACTACCAGGAATCAAATTGATAGCACAATCACAATCCCTATGCGGAGGTAGGGCATCGGACTTGGGCTCTTCAAATACATCCTGATAATCAGACAAGAACTCTGGAACCTCAGAAGGAGTGGATGACGAAATAGACAAAAATGGAACATCACCATGTACCCCCTGACAACCCCAGCTGGATACCGACATAGAGTTCCAATCCAATACTGGATTATGGGTTTGTAGCCATGGCAACCCCAACACGACCACATCATGCAGATTATGTAGCACCAGAAAGCGAATAACTTCCTGATGTGCAGGAGCCATGCACATGGTCAGCTGGGCCCAGTACTGAGGTTTATTCTTGGCCAAAGGTATAGCATCAATTCCTCTCAACGGAATAGGACACCGCAAAGGCTCCAAGAAAAACCCACAACGTTTAGCATAATCCAAATCCATCAGATTCAGGGCAGCGCCTGAATCCACAAACGCCATGACAGAATACGATGACAAAGAGCATAACAAAGTAATGGACAGAAGGAATTTGGATTGTACAGTACCAATGACGGCAGACCTATCGAACCGCTTAGTGCGCTTAGGACAATCAGAAATAGCATGAGTGGAATCACCACAGTAGAAACACAGACCATTCAGACGTCTGTGTTCTTGCCGTTCAACTCTGGTCATAGTCCTATCGCACTGCATAGGCTCAGGTTTAATCTCAGACAATACCGCCAGATGGTGCAGAGATTTTCGCTCGCGCAAGCGACGACCGATCTGAATGGCCAAAGACATAGACTCATTCAAACCAGCAGTCATAGAAAAACCCACCATGACATCCTTAAGAGCCTCAGAGAGACCCTTTCTGAACAAAGCTGCCAGCGCAGATTCATTCCACAGAGTGAGTACTGACCACTTCCTAAATTTCTGACAATATACTTCTATATCATCCTGACCCTGGCACAAAGCCAGCAAATTTTTCTCAGCCTGATCCACTGAATTAGGCTCATCGTACAGCAATCCGAGCGCCAGGAAAAACGCATCGACACCACTCAATGCAGGGTCTCCTGGCGCAAGAGAAAATGCCCAGTCCTGAGGGTCGCCGCGCAAAAAAGAAATAATAATCAAAACCTGTTGAACTGAATTACCAGAAGAATGAGGTTTCAAGGCCAGAAATAGCTTACAATTATTTTTGAAGCTCAGAAACTTAGTTCTATCACCAAAAAACAAATCAGGAATAGGAATTCTTGGTTCTAGCATAGATTTCTGATCAATTGTATCTTGAATCTTTTGTACATTTATAACGAGATTATCCATTGAAGAGCACAGAGCCTGAATATCCATGTCCACAGCTGTGTCCTGAAGCACCCTAATGTCTAGGGGAAAAAAAAGACTGAACACAGAGCTGAGAAAAAAAAATGATGTCAGAACTTCTTTTTTCCCTCTATTGAGAATCATTAGTTTTGGCTCCTTGTACTGTTATGAAGGCAATCCAGTAACACAGTGTGCCAGTAATCAGAGCACATACAGTGATCTGACAAAAACCCAAAAACAATAGAACGAGCTCTGAGACATGGAATCTCTGTAGACCGCAATACCTGAACCTATCCTACACACAACTAAAGGCAGCTGTGGATTGCGCCTGACACTACCTATGCAACTCGGCACAGCCTGAGGAACTGACTAGCCTGAAGATAGAAATACAAGCCTGACTTGCCTCAGAGAAATACACCAAAGGAATAGGCAGCCCCCCACATATAATGACTGTTAGCAAGATGAAAAGACAAAACGTAGGGATGAAATAGATTCAGCAAAGTGAGGCCCGATATTCTAGATAGAGCGAGGATAGCAAAGAGAACTTTGCAGTCTACAAAAAGCCCTAAAGCAAAAAACCACGCAAAGGGGGCAAAAAGACCCACCGTGCCGAACTAACGGCACGGCGGTACACCCTTTGCGTCTCAGAGCTTCCAGCAAAAACGAATAGAAAAGCTGGACAGAAAAAACAGCAACAAAAGCAAAGAAGCACTTATCTAAGCAGAGCAGCAGGCCACAGGAAAGATCCAGAAGCTCAGATCCAACACTGGAACATTGACAAGGAGCAAGGAAGACAGAATCAGGTGGAGTTAAATAACAAGGCAGCCAACGAGCTCACCAGAACACCTGAGGGAGGAAGCCCAGAAGCTGCAGTACCACTTGTGACCACAGGAGTGAATTCAGCCACAGAATTCACAACAGCACAGTGCATATAATCGCCTCTCACTCCCCTCCTTCCTGCTTCTTCAGACTGTGCGGCGTCACGGCCGTGGCATGCTATTAGGGATCAGCTGATGCCGCCTAGTCTGAAGAAGCGGGAAGAAGGGGAGTGAGAGGCTAGTATATGCACTGCACATGGCCATGGATCCCAGGCCCACTGTGGGATCACATTAGACGACACTGCGAGGTGGGATTTCGGCAGCGTGTACGCACAGGCGCAGCCAGGCCGACAGCAAAGGATGTCAGAGGACGGGCAGCGCAAACTGTGCATGGCCAAGGGATAACATAACAGCGCAGGGTCCGTGACAGAATCAAACAACGCTAAGGAGGCGGCACACGGAGCCAAGGGGGTAGGAATAACGGCTGTGCTGCATCACATTACAAAAGAAAGTCCCACCTCCGGGACGGTTTGACGGTGTGAGGGGACACATTACATGAGTGTGTAGTTTAGCATTTCCAAGGAGCATAATTTAAAGAGCCACCTTTTCCTTGTGCAGTATTAGTGCTGCCCAAGGTGGCTCTTTCAGTAACAAACGCCTAGGGGGGGGACAGGTTCACTTACATTTTAGTTGTGCCAGCGTGGCGGTCGCATGACACGTTTCCGGATACACAGCTGGGGATCAGCTGACGTTACTGAACCCCAATAACAGAGGAGCGACTGTTGACTGTGCAGACAGCACTTCCAGGCACCAACTGGTGGTGTTAGAGCCCAGGGACAGCAGGAGGAGCAGATTGGAGGTATTGCCGCACACACAGCTGGGGATCAGCTGACGTTACTGAACCCCAATAACAGAGGAGCGACTGTTGACTGTGCGGACAGCACTTCCAGGCACCAACTGGCGGTGTTAGAGCCCAGGGACAGCACGAGTAGCAGAGGAACAGAGTGTAGGCCGAAGCTTGATTGGAGCAAGTTGAAAGGGAACCAAGACGTTTGTAGCTGAAAGAGCCATCTTGTGCAGCACTAAGGATGCAAAAGGAAAAGGTTGCTCTTTTAATTATGCTTCTTGCAAACACAGAAGTAAACACTTAAAATGTGTCCCCTGATACCGTAAAACCGTCCCGGAGGTGGGAATTTCCTTCGTAATGGGACGCAGCACAGCTGTCATTCCTATCCCCTTGGTGCCGTGCGCTGCCTCATCAGCGTTGTTTTATGCTGTCACCCTGCCTGCGCTGTTATGTTATCCCTTCGCCATGCACACTTAGCGGTGCCCGTCTTCTGACATCATTTAGGTGTCAGGCTGTCAGTGCCTGTGCGTCCACGCTGCCCGAGATCCCACCTCGCAGTGTCGTCTAATGTAATCCCACTGTGGGCCTTGGATCCATGGGCATGGACAGTGCATATCCTCGCCTCTCACTCCCCTCCTTCCCTCTTCTTCAGACTGTGCGGCGTCATGGCCGTGGCATGCTATTAGGGATCAGCTGACGGCGCACAGTCTGAAGAAGGCTGAGGGAGATGAGCGAGAGCCTGAGGGGAAAATATGCACTGCGCATGCCCATGGATCCCAGGCCCGCAGTGCGATTCAATCAGAAGACACTGCAAGGCGGGATCTCGGGCAGCGCGGCCGCACAGGCGCAGCCAGCCTGACACCAAATTATGTCAGAAGACAGGCAGTGCAAATTGGGCATGGCCAAGGGATAACAGAACAGCGCAGGGTCCGTGACAGCTTAAAACAACGCTGAGGAGGCAGCGCACGGCACCAAGGGGGTTGGAATGACGGCTGTGCTGCGTCACATTACGAAGGAAAGTCCCACCTCTGGGACGGTATAACGGTATCAGTGAACACATTTTATAAGTCTTAAGTTCTGCGTGTGCAAGGAGCTAAACTAAAAGAGCTACCTTTTCCTTGTGCAGCATTACTGCTGCACAAGGTGGCTCTTTCAGTAACAAATGCCGGGGGTGGGGGGACAGGTTCCCTTACATTTAGGTTGTTGTGCCAGCACGGCGGTCGCAGGACACATTGCCGGCTACACAGCTGGGGATCAGCTGACGTTACTGAAACCCAATAACACTGGGTCGTATGTTTTGACTGTGCAGCCTGCACTTCTGAGCCGCAACTGGCGGTGTTGGAGCCCAGGAATTGCAGTTCAGGTGGTAGAAAGATGAACACATCAGGAGACCTGGATGACACCCAATTACTTAATCAGGCAGAGGAGTGGCAAATTCCTGCGAGATCCAGGCCTGGTTTATTTTCAGAAAAGTAAGCCGGTCAACGTTATCGGAGGATAGTTGCATGCGACGGTCTGTTAGTACACCACCTGCGGCACTAAAGACACGTTCCGATAAGACACTAGCCCCAGGGCAAGCCAGCACCTCCAATGCATACTGGCTTAGCTCTGACCATATATCCAGCTTAGAGACCCAAAACTTGAAAGGGGAAGAGCCGTCTGGGAGTACAGTAAGAGGGCAAGACATGTAGTCTGTCACCATCTGACGGAACCGTTGCCTCCTGCTGACTGGAGCCGCTGGTGATGGTGTAGACATTTTGGGTGGGCACACAAAAGTTTGCCACAGTTGTGCCATACTGGTCTTGCCTTGGGCAGAGGCACTGCTTCTGCTCCCTCTTTGTGCAGAGCCTCCTCCACTGCCTCGACGCACTGAGCTGCTTTGTAAAGCACTAGCAGCACTCCTCTCAGTTGGACTGGAGAAGATGATGGAACTCACCAGTGTGTCGTGGTACTCCCGCATTTTACGCTCCCGGGTCAACGCTGGGATGAGGTTTTGGACGTTGTCCCGGTAGCGAGGATCAAGGAGGGTGAACACCCAATAATCAGGCATGTTGAGAATGTGGTCGATGCGGCGGTCGTTTCTCAGGCACTGCAGCATGAAATCAACCATGTGCTGCAGACTGCCAACTGGCCCAGAAAAGCTGTCCCCTGCTTGAGACATGATCTCTGCCCGCTCGTCATCACCCCACCCTCGCTGTACACACTGACCACTGGACAATTGTGTAACTCCCTCCTCTGGATGGAGCTCTTCCTCCTCCATTGACTCCTCCTCATCCTCCTCACAAAGTGTCCCCTGCCTACCCCTTTGTGAGGAACCACGTGGCGCTGACTCTTCAGAAGCTGATGGAAAAGGTGACTCCTCATACTCCACCTCTTCCGCAACATCATCCCTTAACGCTTGCAGTGTTTGTTGAAGCAGGCAGATAAGGGGGACAGTCATGCTGACTAGTGCATCATCTGCACTTGCCATCTGCGTGGAATAATTGAAAGGACGCAAAACCTGGCAGACGTCCTTCATAGTGGCCCACTCTGTGGTTGTGAAGTCTGATCGGCGCTGACTGCGACTTCTTTGCGCCTGATGCAGCTGGTACTCCATTACTGCTTGCTGCTGCTCACACAACCGCTCCAATATATGTAACGTGGAATTCCACCTGGTAGGTAGGTCACATATGATGCGGTGTTCCGGAAGGCGGAATCGGCGCTGCAGATCAGCAATGCGGGATTTTGCCAAGCTGGAAGGCCGCAAGTGAGCACACTCTAGGCGGACCTTGTGCAGCAGTGCATCAAGATCCGGATAGTCCCTCAGAAAACTCTGCATAACCAAATTGAGCACATGTGCCAGACATGGGATGTGAGTGAGGTGGCCAATGGCCAAAGCTGCCACCAGATTTCGGCCATTGTCACACACTAACATGCCTGGCTGGAGATTCGCTGGCACAAACCACACATCGCTTTCCTGCTTGATGGCATTCCAGAGCTCCTGCGCTGTGTGGCTTCGATTCCCCAAAGAAAATAATTTCAAGACGGCCTGTTGACGTTTGGCAACGGCTGTGCTCATGTCGGTCGTAACAGGTAAACGTTCACGGGACCATGTGGAGGTGGACTGTGACAGCTCCTGCAGCGATGATTCTGAGGGACTTGTGTATGAGGAGGAGTCAATGCATACAGACTGGATTCCTGCAATCCTTGGAGTGGGCAGGACACTTCCTGCGCCACTTGCACGATCTGTACCTGGCTCAACAACATTAACCCAATGGGCTGTGAGGGAAAGGTATCGCCCCTGTCCATGTTGACTGGTCCACGCATCGGTGGTGAGGTGGACCTTGCTACTGACGGCGTTCAGTAGCGCGTGTTTTATGTGTCCGTCCACATGCTTGTGCAGGGCAGGGACAGCTTGCCTGCTGAAGTAAATGCGGCTGGGCACCTTGTACTGTGGGACTGCCAATGCCATCAAGTCACGGAAGCTGTCAGTCTCCACCAGCCTGAATGAGAGCATTTCCAGTGACAGAAGTTTGGCAATGCCTGCATTCAGAGCCTGTGCTCGGGGGTGGTTTGCCGAGAATGCCCGGCTTTTCTCCCATGCCTGTACTACCGATGGCTGTAGACTAGGCTGGGAGTGTGAGGATGACTGGGAACGTGGTGCTGTGGGTGGAATTACACTAGGTCTCTGGACAACAGTGCCAGAGGTTCTTCCATGGCGATCCTGGGAGGAAGCCGAACCAGCTGTGTGTGAGCTGGAGGAAGAGGCAACACGAGCTGAAGAGGTGGTAGCTGCCGCTGTTGGTTGGCCTAGGTCTTCAGTGTGTTTTTGTAACTCCACCACGTGCCTGGTCCGCACATGTTTCCACATATTTGTGGTATTGAGGTTGCTGACACTTTTCCCTCTTTTGACTTTCTGATGACACAGCTTGCATTTGACAAAACAAATGTCATCTGCAACTGTGTCAAAAAAGGACCAGGCACTGTAAGTCTTGGGAGCGCCCTTTTTGGCTTTTGGAAGAGACAGGCTCCTAACGGGTGCCAAAGTGAAGGCTACAGGCTCCGCAGTCTTCCCCCTCCCTCTCCCTCCTTGGCCCGTTCGGGGAATCTCTTCCTCAGAGCTGCTCCCACCACCTTCCTGTTCCTCACGCCACGATGGGTCAAGGACCTAATCATCTCCACTACCCTCTGCCACCAACTGCTCCTCCTGGGTAGTCTCGGCAGCACAGTGGTCACCGGAGGCACTGGCCCACCCGCCTCTTCAGAGTCAGAGAGACAAAGCTGTTGGGCATCACTGCACACTGCCTCTTCTTCCATTTCTCCAATGCTGCTTGGCTGGCCCCCTGTTTCCAAGCCAAGAGATTCAGAGAACAGAAGTAGAGACGGCTCCTGTCCTGGGCTCTCTGACTGCCTGGCCAATTTGGCAGGTGGTGAAGAGACAGGTGGCTGCTGTCCAGTGGTCTGTGCCTGAGAGGATGTGGCACTAATTGAAGTCGATGCCGATGCGTTAGCTGCCATCCATCCGACAACGGCTTCAATTTGATCTTCACGCAGCAGCAGTGCACGGCGCTCTCCGACAAAGCTGCTCATGAAGGACTGTTCCCTGCTGAAACTGGGTGATGATGAGTCACCGGTGCCCGCAGCAGGCACAGAATCACCACGTCCTCTCCCTGCTCCTCTCCCTGCTCCGCGCCCACGCCCACGTGCCTTACTCCCTGCCCTCTTCATCTTGGTTGACAGATAAAGATAAGCAGAAAAGTACTTAGGCCTTAGTGTGCTTATTCCTGAAATGCTTCCCCTATTAGGTGTAAGAAACACTAATTTTGTAAAGTGAGGACTAGACTTTATTATTGATAAAATGTGGCCTACACAAGTGTTAAGTTGTGTTTGGTGAACTTTACTTTTTTTTTGTGCAGATCGGGCTACAGAGCGAGTTTAACTCACACGGGGACCGTGCAGACAGCCGTTAACAGCACTGCAAGGCCCAAAAACACTCCTCTAGGTTATCCTATGTAGTGTTTTTCCACAATTTAGCTGGAGACGGGTGGAAAGACACTAATAGGAAATTTTAGAAAAAATGTGCAGCAGGCTGCACTATTTGCAAAAAAGGACAAGTTATTTTACGGTATGAGGCAGTGACGCACACTGAGCTGAATACAACCGGCTGTGGCTGCACACAGACTACAGGGTGAGCTGCGCTCACACGGAGACCGTGCAGACTGCCGTAAACGGCGCTGCAAGGCCCAAAAACCCTCCATATAGGTTATCCTATGTAGTGTTTTTCCACAATTTAGCTGGAGACGAGTGGAAAGACACTAATAGGAAATTTTAGAAAAAATGTGCAGCAGGCTGCACTATTTGCAAAAAAGGACAAGTTATTTAACGGTATGAGGCAGTGACGCACCTTGAGCTGAATACAACCGGCTGTGGCTGCACACAGACTACAGGGCGAGCTGCGCTCACACGGAGACCGTGCAGACAGCCGTAAACGGCGCTGCAAGGCCCAAAAACCCTCCTCTAGGTTATCCTATGTAGTGTTTTTCCACAATTTAGCTAGAGATGGGTGGAAAGACACTAATAGGAAATTTTAGAAAAAATTTGCAGCAGGCTGCACCATGAGCAAAAAAGGACAATGGATAGAACAGTATGAGGCATTGTGAACCCCCCTGAGCTGAATACAACCGGGTATATGGCTGCATACAGACTACAGAGTGAGCTGCACACACACACACACACAGAGACCTTGCAGAATGCTGTTAAAACAGCGCTGCAAGGCAAGAGCAAGGTGAATACACAGCGTTTGCTAAATTAGCCTTGGAAAAGCGCAATGAAGCAATTTGCTATCTCAACTGGCCCTCAGTTAGAACACAGCGTCCTGTCCCTAACTGAAATCACAGCAGAGTGAGCGCAAAATGGCGGCAGCGTTTTTTATAGTGCATCGTGACATCATTTCAGCAGCCAATCACAGCCTTGCCAGTAGTTACATGCCCACCATGTTAAACAGGATGTGCCCACACTTCCATTCATTCCTCATTGGCTGCTGCGTGCAGTTTTGAATTCTGGGAACTTCCAATTCCGGTATCCGATATGCGGTAAATATCGGAATTCGGTATCGGAATTCCGATACCGCAAATATCGGCCGATACCCGATACTTGCGGTATCGGAATGTTCAACACTAGGGTTGAGCGAAACGGGTCGTTCATTTTCAAAAGTGTGCGGGGTCGGCCATGCGGTACGCGACTTTCGCGCCAAAGTCGCGTTTCAATGATGCAAAAAGCGCCATTTTTCAGCCAATGAAGGTAAACGCAGAGTGTGGGCAGCGTGATGACATAGGTCCTGGTCCCCACCATCTTAGAGAAGGGCATTGCAGTGATTGGCTTGCTGTCTGCGGCGTCGCAGGGGCTATAAAGGGGCGTTCCCGCCGACCGCCATGTTACTGCTGCTGATCTCAGCTTAGGGAGAGGTTGCTGCCGCTTCGTCAGAAGCAGGGATAGCGTTAGGCAGGGTCCATTAACCACCAAACCGCTTGTGCTGTAGCGATTTCCACTGTCCAACACCACCTTCGGTGTGCAGGGACAGTGGAAGCTACATTGTTTTTTTGTTTTTTTCCTCAGCGCTGTAGCTCATTGGGCTGCCCTAGAAGGCTCCCTGATAGCTGCATTGCTGTGTGTACGCCGCTGTGCAAACCAACTGCTTTTTTCAAAGCACAAATCCTCTTGTTCCTTCCTTTCTGCACAGCTATCTTGTTTGTTTGTCCACACTTTTTATTTAATTTGTGCATCAGTCCACTCCTTATTGCTGCCTGCCATACCTGGCTGAGATTACTGCAGGGAGATAGTAATTGAAGGACAGTTCCTTTTTTTTTTTTTGTGGGAGATTAAGATTGGCATTTCTGTTAGAGTGCCATCCCTGTCTGTGCCATCTCTCACTCAGTGGGCCATAGAAAGCCTATTTATTTTTTTGCTTGATTTGGGTTCTAAAATCTACCTGAAAAAATCACTACATCAATCAGTGGGAGAAAAATATTGGCCTCAGGGCTTGTGTGCCACTCCTGACTCCTGTGTGTGCCATCTCTCACTCAGTGGGCCATAGAAAGCCTTTTTTTTTTATTGCTTTATTTGGGTTCTAAATTCTAACTGAAAAAATCAATAAATCAATCAGTGGGAGATTAATATTGGCCTTTGGGCTTGTGTGCCAGTCCTAAGCGTGCTATCTCTCTCTCTCAGATAGTGGGCCATAGAAAGCCTATTTATTTTTTTTATTGGGTTTATAAATTTTCCCTGAAAAAAAAAAAAAAGGGGGAGATTAATATTGGCCTCTGGGCTTGTGTGCCAGTCCTGAGCGTGCCATCTCTCTCACAAATAGTGGGCCATAGAAAGCCTATTTATTTTTTTTTTTTTGGTTTTATAAATTCTCCCTGAAAAAAAAAAGGGAGATTAATATTGGTCTTTGGGCTTGTGTGCCAGTCCTAAGCGTGCCATCTCTCTCTCTCAGATAGTGGGCCATAGAAAGCCTATTTATTATTTATTTTATTGGGTTTATAAATTTTCCCTGAAAAAAAAAAAAAAGGGGGAGATTAATATTGGCCTCTGGGCTTGTGTGCCAGTCCTGAGCGTGCCATCTCTCTCACAAATAGTGGGCCATAGAAAGCCTATTATTTTTTTAGCTTGATTTGGGTTCCAAAATCTACCTGAAAAAATCACTACATCAATCATTGGGAGAACAATATTGGCCTCTGGGCTTGTGTGCCACTCCTGACTCCTATGTGCGTCATCTCTCACTCAGTGGGCCATAGAAAGCCTATTTTTTGTTTTATTTGTTTTCTAAATTCTCCCTGAAAAAATCATTTTATTTTATTTGGTTTCTAAATTCTTCCTGGAAACATCATTTTTTTTTATTATTTTTTTTTCTAAAGTCTCCCTGAAAAAAAAAAAATCAGTGGGAGATTAATATTGCCCTTTCTGCTTGTGTGCCAGTCTTGACTCCTGGGTGTGCCATCTCTCTCTCTCTCTCCAATTGTGGGCCATAGAAAGCCTATTATTTTTTTTGCTTGATTTGGGTTCCAAAATCTACCTGAAAAAATCACTAAATCAATCAGTGGGAGATAAATATTGGCCTCTGGGCTTGTGTGCCACTCCTGACTCCTGTGTGCGTCATCTCTCACTCAGTGGGCCATAGAAAGCCTATTTTTTGTTTTATTTGTTTTCTAAATTCTCCCTGAAAAAATCGTTTTATTTTATTTGGTTTCTAAATTCTTCCTGAAAAAATCATTTTTTTTTATTATTTTTTTTTTCTAAAGTCTCCCTGAAAAAAAACAACAAATCAGTGGGAGATTAATATTGCCCTTTCTGCTTGTGTGCCAGTCTTGACTCCTGGATGTGCCATCTCTCTCTCTCTCTCCAATTGTGGGCCATAGAAAGCCTATTATTTATTTTGCTTGATTTGGGTTCCAAAATCTACCTGAAAAAATCACTACATCAATCATTGGGAGAACAATATTGGCCTCTGGGCTTGTGTGCCACTCCTGACTCCTGTGTGCGTCATCTCTCACTCAATGGGCCATAGAAAGCCTATTTTTTGCTTTATTTGTTTTCTAAATTCTCCCTGAAAAAATAATTTTATTTTATTTGGTTTCTAAATTCTTCCGGAAAAAATCATTTTTTTTTTTTTCTAAAGTCTCCCTGAAAAAAAAAACAAAAAAAAACAAATCAGTGGGAGATTAATATTGACATTTGTGCTTGAGTGACAGTCCTGCGTGTTTGGCATCTCTCTCATTTGTTGCCACCAAAAACAGAGTGTGTAACATTGTGCCTGATTTTCCTTGCGGTCTCACCCACCTGTAAAGGGGTAGCTAAATCACACTGAAGTTATAGCTCACCGTGTAAGTTGTGTGACAGCAACAAATACCATTAGTTTGTTTACGTTTTTAAAACAATGAGGAAGTCTGGTGGAAGAGGTCGTGGCCGGGGGCGTTCATTGTCAGCTGGTAATGAGGGTAGTGGTAGTGGTGGAGCATCAGCTGGTCGTGGGAAAAAAAATATTGCACCTAAGTCTGGAGCTGTGGAGCCAGGTTCGTCGTCTGGCTACACAAGGCCTCGAACGCTCCCTTTTCTGGGAGTAGGAAAACCGCTTTTAAAGCCGGAGCAGCAAGAGCAAGTTTTGTCTTATCTTGCTGACTCAGCCTCTAGCTCTTTTGCCTCCTCTCGTGAAACTGGTAAATGTAAAAGCAGCGCGTCGTTAGTGGATGTTCACGGTCAGGGACAAGTCGCTTCCTTGTCCTCTTCAGCAAAAACAACAACAGAGAAGCATGCAGCAGGCGACACAATGGGTTACTCCATGGAGCTCTTTACACATACCGTCCCTGGCTTAGAAAGTGAAGCAGTTAACAGTCCATGCCCATTACAAGTTGAATCTGACATGGAGTGCACTGATGCACAGCCACAGCCAGACTACTATGCTGGTCCTTTGACTCAGACCACAACATTGCCCACGCAGGGTAATGATCAAGAATCAGACCCTGATGAGACTATGTTGCCCCATCACGAACGCTATACCACCGACCGACATGGTGACACAGACGAAGTTGCACACGAGCTAGAAGAAGAGGTAATAGATGACCCAGTTCTTGACCCCGATTGGCAGCCATTGGGGGAACAGGGTGCAGGCGGCAGCAGTTCTGAAGCGGAGGAGGAGGGGCCGCAGCAGGCATCAACATCGCAACAGGTTCCATCTGCCGGGCCCGTATCTTGCCCAAAACGCGTGGCAAAGCCAAAACCTGTTGGAGGACAGCGTGGCCATCCGGTTAAAGCTCAGTCTGCAATGCCTGAAAAGGTATCCGATGCTAGAAAGAGTGCAGTCTGGCATGTTTTTAAACAACATCCAATTGATCAGCGCAAAGTCATCTGTCAAAAATGTTCAACTACCTTAAGCAGAGGGCAGAATCTGAAAAGTCTCAATACAAGTTGCATGCATAGACATTTAACCACCATGCATTTGCAAGCTTGGACTAACTACCAAACGTCCCTTAAGGTTGTAGCACCCTCGGCCAATGAAGCTAGTCATCAACGCAACATCCCTTCCGGCAGTGTAGGGCCACCATTTTCTGCACCACCTGCAGTATCTGTGCAGGTTTCTTTGCCAGGCCAAAGCAGTCAGGGTCAGGGAATCACCAGTTTCGTAGTAGGAAACACTGCATCTAGGGCACCGGCGGCAACAATACCATCTCCCACCGTCTCTCAGTCTGCCATGTCCAGCGGCACCCCCGCTAGTTCCACGATCTCCAGCTCTCCAGTCCAGCTCACCCTACATGAGACTATGGTTAGAAAAAGGAAGTACTTAGCCTCGCATCCGCGTACACAGGGTTTGAACGCCCACATAGCTAGACTAATCTCGTTAGAGATGATGCCCTACCGGTTAGTTGAAAGCAAAGCTTTCAAAGCCCTGATGGACTACGCTGTACCACGCTACAAGCTACCCAGTCGACACTTTTTTCCAGAAAAGCCATCCCAGCCCTCCACCAGCATGTTAAAGAGCGCATCGTCCATGCACTCAGGCAATCTGTGAGCAGAAAGGTGCACCTGACAACAGATGCATGGACCAGTAGGCATGGCCAGGGACGTTACGTGTCCATCACGGCACACTGGGTGAATGTTGTGGATGCAGGGTCCACAGGGGACAGCAATTTTGGGACAGTTCTGCCTAGCCCACGGTCTAGGAAACAGTTGGCTGTAGCCGTTCGCACCCCCTCCTCCTCGTCCTCCTGCATAAGCGAGAGCTCGTCCACAGACCGCAGTCGCACAACCACTCCATCCGCAGCTGCCTCTGTTGCACACCAGGTCTCCCATTATGGGGCAGCTACTGGCAAACGTCAGCAGGCTGTATTGGCTATGAAGTGTTTGGGCGACAACAGACACACCGCGGAAGTTCCGTCCGAGTTCTTGCAGAAAGAAACGCAGTCGTGGCTGGGCACTGTAGATCTTGAGGCAGGCAAGGTAGTGAGTGATAACGGAAGGAATTTCATGGCTGCCATCTCCCTTTCCCAACTGAAACACATTCCTTGCCTGGCTCACACCTTAAACCTGGTGGTGCAGTGCTTCCTGAAAAGTTATCCGGGGTTATCCGACCTGCTCCTCAAAGTGCGTGGACTTTGCTCACATATCAGCCGTTCGCCCGTACACTCCAGCCGTATACAGACCTATCAGCGTTCTTTGAACCTTCCCCAGCATCGCCTAATCATAGACGTTGCAACAAGGTGGAACTCAACACTGCACATGCTTCAGAGACTGTGCGAACAGAGGCGGGCTGTTATGTTTTTCTGGGAGGATACACATACACGGGCAGGCAGTAGGATGGCAGACATGGAGTTGTCAGGTGTGCAGTGGTCGAAGATTCAAGACATGTGTCAAGTCCTTCAGTGTTTTGAGGAATGCACACGGCTGGTTAGTGCAGACAACGCCATAATAAGCATGAGCATCCCCCTAATGCGTCTGCTGATGCAAAGTTTGACGCACATAAAGGATCAGGCGTCTGCAGCTGAGGAAGAGGAAAGTCTTGATGACAGTCAGCCATTGTCTGGCCAGGGCAGTGTACAGGACGAGGTAGCGGGCGAAGAGGAGGAGGAGGACGAGGAGGATGATGGGGATGATTATATTTTTAATGAGGAAGCTTTTCCGGGGCCACTGGAAATTGTTGGCGCGGCAAGGCCGGGTTCTGGTTTTTGGAGGGACACAAGTGACGTGGATTTGCCTGAAACTGCCCCTCAACCAATCACAACCGCAGATTTGAGAACTGGAACTTTGGCCCACATGGCGGATTATGCCTTACGTATCCTCAAAAGGGACACACGCATTACTAAAATGATGAACGATGACGATTACTGGTTGGCCTGCCTCCTTGATCCTCGCTATAAAGGCAAATTGCAAAATATAATGCCACATGAGAACTTGGAAATAATATTAGCAACCAAACAATCAACTCTTGTTGACCGTTTGCTTCTGGCATTCCCTGCACACAGCGCCCGTGATCGTTTTCACACGAGCTGCAGGGGCCAGCAGACCAGAGGTGTTAGAGGGGCAGAAATCAGAAGTGGCGTTGGCCAGAGGGGTTTTCTGACCAGGTTGTGGAGTGATTTTGCTATGACCGCAGACAGGACAGGTACTGCAGCATCAATTCAAAGTGACAGGAGACAACATTTGTCCAGTATGGTTACAAACTATTTTTCATCCCTTATCGACGTTCTCCCTCAACCGTCATTCCCATTTGATTACTGGGCATCCAAATTAGACACCTGGCCAGAATTGGCAGAATATGCATTGCAGGAGCTTGCTTGCCCGGCAGCTAGTGTCCTATCAGAAAGAGTATTCAGTGCTGCAGGTTCAATACTAACAGAAAAAAGGACTCGTCTGGCTACCCAAAATGTAGATGATCTAACCTTCATTAAAATGAACCACAACTGGATTTCGAAATCTTTTGCCCCGCCTTGCCCGGCTGACACCTAGCTTTCCTATGAAAAGGTCTTGCCTGTGGACTATTATGAATGACTTTTCCAATATCGTAATTTGCTGCACCTGATTGTCCAGCATACGACATGTTTACACCTCCCTAAATGGCCAAACTTCCCACACGGGGCCGTGGTATCGCCACTTGGCGCCAGCACCCGTGAGAGTGCTGTTTTTTTTCTGAAGAGGTGGGTGTGCCCGCTTTTGGTCGACGGCACTGCCACTGGGTCCCTCATAGTACAATAAAGTGTCTCTGGCGGTGGTGGTGCGCACCCAACGTCAGACACACCGTTGTAATATAAGGGGCCCTGGGCCTGTACCGCCGGCCACAAGACAGTTCCCCCCCCAGCTCAAACAGTGCTCTACCACTTGCAAAATTATCTCTCACAGCTCCACCAATGTTTAGTCTATGCGCTGACATCCTTCAATGCCTGGCACTGACAATACCATTGTATTGACATTTTTGTTATGTTAGGCCTTCGAAGCCTGTCTGCGGTCCCTTCTTCCACTAGGCCTCCACTGACCATTGTACTGCTGCCCGTGTACCCCTGGAACCAATTTTAAATTGCCAACAGCCCAATTTTGTTATGTTAGGCCTTCGAAGCCTGTCTGCAGTCCCTTATTCCTACTACTACTACACTGACCAGATCACTGCTGCCCGTGTACCCCTGGAACCAATTTTAAATTGCCAACAGCCCTATTTTTTTATGTTAGGCCTTCGAAGCCTGTCTGCGGTCCCTCCTTCCACTAGGCCTCCACTGACCACACCACTGCTGCCCGTGTACCCACGGAAACAATTTTAAATTGCCTACTGCCATGTGTTATTATGTTAGGCCTTCGATGCCTGTCTGCGGTCACTCCTTCCACTAGGCCTCCACTGACCACACCACTGCTGCCCGTGTACCCCTGGAACCAATTTAAAATTGCCTACAGCCAGCCCAATTTTTTTATTTTAGGCCTTCGATGCCTGTCTGCAGTCCGTTCTTTCTACTACTACTACACTGACCAGGCCACTGCTGCCCGTGTTCCCCTGGAACCAATTTAAAATTGCCAACAGCAATGTGTTATTATGTTAAGCCTTCGATGCCTGTCTGCGGTCCCTCCTTCCACTAGGCCTCCACTGACCACACCACTGCTGCCCGTGTACCCACGGAACCAATTTATAATTGCCTACAGCCATCTGTTATTATGTTAGGACTTCGAAGCGTGTCTGCGGTCCTTCCTTCCAATAGTTCTCCACTGACCAGACCAATGCTGGCCGTGTACCCCTGGAACCCAGCTGAAAGTGCATGTAGCCTCCTTTTTTTCTTTGTTTTATATTTAGAAAGCCCAGATGAACTACGCTGTGCAACGGTTCAAGCTACCCAGTCGACATTTCTTTTGCGAGAAAAGCCATCCCAGCCCTCCACCGGCATGAAAAAGTCTGCATTGTCATAGCACTCAGGCAATCAAACAGTAGAAAGGTGCACCTGACAAGAGATGCATGGACCAGTAGGCATGTCCACAAAAAGTTACGTGTCCATTACGGCGCACTGGGTTAATGTGTTGGATGCATGGTCCACAGGGGACAGCCTACAAAGTCTGTCTGCAGTCCCTAATTCCAATTTTCCTCCGCTGACCACACCACTGCTGCCCGTGTACCCCTGGAACCAATTTTACAGTGTCTACAGCCTAATTTTGTTATGTTAGGCCTACTACGCCTGTCTGCGGTCCTCCTTCCAATACTCGTCCACTGACCACACCACTGCTGCCCGTGGACCCCTGGAACCTATTTTTAATTGCATAGAGCATCCTTTTTTTAATAGTAGGCGTACAAAGTCTGTCTGCGGTCCACTATTGAAATTGTCCTCCACTGCCCAGAGCACTGCTGCTTGTGTACCCCTGTAACTTTTTTAAGCTGCAGTGAGCCACATTTTTGGGTTAAGTCCTACTACCTGTGTCTGTCTGCGCCACTCAATTCAGCTGTGTTCCTTTGAAAAAAGCTGAGCATCAATAGTCTTGTTTTCAGCCTCTAGGAATTTTAAAACTGCATTGGGGGTACAACTTTGGTAGGGCCTACTAACGGTGTCTGCCTCCCCAAGGTGTGCCCCAGGTTTCCTCGCCATTGCTTCGATCTTAATGCTCTCGTTTAGTAGTTCTTGGAAACTACACTGCATTAGGCCTACAAATTGGGTATTGGGTGTAGAGAGATGGTGTGTTCCACTCCAAGGTGTTCTCCAGGTTGCCTTTCCTGAGCTTCGATCTTCCGGCTCTCGTTTAGTAGTTCTTGGAAACTACACTGCATTAGGCCTACAAATTGGGTATTGGGTGTAGAGAGATGGTGTGTTCCACTCCAAGGTGTTCTCCAGGTTGCCTTTCCTGAGCTTCGATCTTCCGGCTCTCGTTTAGTAGTTCTTGGAAACTACACTGCATTAGGCCTACAAATTGGGTATGGGGTGTAGAGAGATGGTGTGTTCCACTCCAAGGTGTTCTCCAGGTTGCCTTTCCTGAGCTTCAATCTTCTGGCTCTCGCTTAGTAGTTGTTGGAAACTACGCTGCATTAGGCCTACAAATTGGGTATGGGGTGTAGAGAGATGGTGTGTTCCACTCCAAGGTGTTCTCCAGGTTGCCTTTCCTGAGCTTCGATCTTCCGGCTCTCGTTTAGTAGTTGTTGGAAACTACACTGCATTAGGCCTACAAATTGGGTATGGGGTGTAGAGAGATGGTGTGTTCCACTCCAAGGTGTTCTCCAGGTTGCCTTTCCTGAGCTTCAATCTTCTGGCTCTCGCTTAGTAGTTGTTGGAAACTACGCTGCATTAGGCCTACATATTGGGTATGGGGTGTAGAGAGATGGTGTGTTCCACTCCAAGGTGTTCTCCAGGTTGCCTTTCCTGAGCTTCGATCTTCCGGCTCTCGTTTAGTAGTTGTTGGAAACTACGCTGCAATAGGCCTACAAATTGGGTATGGGGTGTAGAGAGATGGTGTGTTACACTCCAAGGTGTTCTCCAGGTTGCCTTTCCTGAACTTCTATCTTCATTTAATTGTGGTTAAATGGAACAACTGCATTTGGCGTACTAGTTGGTTTGGGGCCTACTATCGGTGTCTGCCACTCCTTGCTGTTCTCCTGGTTTCCTGTCCTGAAATTCCATTTTCAGGCTCTCGTTAAGTAGTTGTTAATGTTAGACTGCATTTGGCCTACTAGTTGGGTTGGGGCCTGCTATCGGTGTCTGCCACTCCTTGCTGTTCTCCTCCACTGAACAAAGCTGTGCCGCCTGTTTACTACGGTTGCCAATTTTGAACTGCATTTCGACTACTTACTGATTTGGGCCTACTCTCTGTGTCAGCCTCTCATTCCAGTTGTCCTCCACTGCAATGCCCCCTGGTTAGTCCTTTGTTACCAATTTTGAACTGCATTTAGCCAACTTTATTCTTTGGGCCTATATCTGTGTTTCCTCCTCATCCTGCCCATTGCCCAGCCAGTGATAGATGAGTCTGCTGGTACATTGACCCATAACGCAAAATTCCCCGTGCACGCTACACAGCAAGATTGTGACCCTGCTGAAAGTCAGGTTCCTCTTCCCGCATACCATACCACCTTACACGGGGACAAAGAGGAAGGTGCAGATGAAAGTGCAGGTTCCTTCATCAGGTGGGGGGAGGAATTCTAGTTGGCGACGTCACTGGCACAGGGCCTCTCATAGTACGCAAAAGTGTTGCTGCCGGTGGGAGGCGCCCCCGCCGTGCAAACACACCGCTGTACTTTGAGGGGCCCTGTGCCAGTGCCAATGCCAACGAGTGGGCCCCCCCGCTTGCTCAGAATCACAGCACTTGCAAAGTTGAAATACTTACCTCTCCCTGCTCCACTGCCGTGACGTGGTCCAGATTTACTGGGCCCACTAATTACTTGAACCAGCCCTACCCCCCACAACTTTAGCCAAATGACCCCCAATTTCAAATGCCTTCCAATTATTATAAGCTAAATTACGATTGACAAGCTTCTGTAACAAGAATGGATGTTTTTGCCATTAAAATGGGCAGTGTAGGTGTTTTCCTGGCCTCCACTCACTGCCGACTATGCTCCCCCATTGACTTGCATTGGGTTTCGTGTTTCGGGCGATACCCGACTTTTCGCCATAATCGGCCGATTCCACTCGACTCGACTTCTAAGATAGTCAGGTTTCGCAAAACATGACTCGACTCTAAAAAGGTCAAGGTCGCTCAACCCTACTCAACACTACTCGCAATACAACAAAACAAAAAAAAAAAGGGTGGCATACTTAGGTACAGGGGTGGGCTCCTCTGCTGTGTTCCTGACCTAGTAATTTGGCACAAAGTATTTACTGGTGTAAATATAGGACACTGCCCCAGACTATTTTAAGTAGCATCATACATGTCAACACATTGGTATTGTCAGTGCCAGGCATTGAAGGATGTCAGCGCATAGACTAAACATTGGTGGAGCTGTGAGAGATAATTTTGCAAATCGTAGAGCACTGTTTGAGCTGGAAGGGGGGAAACTGTCTTGTGGCCGGTGGTACATGCCCAGGGCCCCTCATGTTACAACGGTGTGTCTGATGTTGGTTGCGCGCCACCACCGCCAGAGACACTTTATTGTACTATGAGGGACCCAGTGGCAGTGCCGTCGACCAAAAGCGTGCACACCCACCTCTTCAGACAAACGGCATTCTCACGGGTGCTTGCGCAAAGTGGCGAGACCACGGCCCCGTGGGGGGAGTTTGGCCATTTAGGGAGGTGTAAACATGTCGTATGCTGGACAAACAGCTGCTGCAAATTACGAGATTGGAAAAGTCAGTCAGAGCAGTCCAGAAGCAAGACCTTTTCATTGGAAAGCTAGGTGTCAGCCGGGAAAGGTGGGGCAAAATAATTCGAAATCCAGTAGTGGTTCATTTTAATGAAGGTTAGATCATCTACATTTTGGGTAGCCAGACGAGTCCTTTTTTCGGTTAATATTGAACCAGCAGCACTGAATGCTCTTTCTGATAGCACACTAGCTGCTGGGCAAGCAAGCTCCTGCAATGCATATTCTGCCAATTCTGGCCAGGTGTCTAATTTGGATGCCCAGTAATCAAATGGGAATGACGGTTGAGGGAGAACATCGATAAGGGATGAAAAATAGTTAGTAACCATACTGGACAAATGTTGTCTCCTGTCACTTTGAATTGATGCTGCAGTACCTGTCCCGTCTGCGGTCATAGCAAAATCACTCCACAACCTGGTCAGAAAACCCCTCTGTCCAATGCCACTTCTGATTTGTGCACCTCTAACACTCCTGGTCTGCTGGCCCCTGCAGCTCGTGTGAGAACGATCAACGGCGCTGTGTGCTGGGAATGCCTGAATCAAACGGTCAACAAGAGTTGATTGTTTGGTTGCTAATATTTGTTCCAGGTTCTCATGTGGCATAATATTTTGCAATTTGCCTTTATAGCGAGGATCAAGGAGGCAGGCCAACCAGTAATCGTCATCGGTCATCATTTTAATAATGCATGTGTCCCTTTTGCCCTTTTGAGGATACGTAAGGCATAATCCGCCATGTGGGCCAAAGTTCCAGTTGTCAAATCTGCGGTTGTGCTTGGTTGAGGGGCAGTTTCAGGCAAATCTACGTCACTTGTGTCCCTCAAAAAACCAGAACCCGGCCTTGCCACGCCACCAATTTCCACTGGCCCCGGAGAAGCTTCCTCATTAAAAAAATACTCATCCTCATCATCCTCCTCGTCCTCCTCCTCCTGTTCGCCTGCTACCTCGTACTGTACACTGCCCTGACCAGACAATGGCTGACTGTCATCAAGGCATTCCTCTTCCTCTGCTGCAGACGCCTGCTCCTTTATGTGCATCAAACTTTGCATCAGCAGATGCATTAGGGGGATGCTCATGCTTATTATGGCGTTGTCTGCACTTACCAGCCGTGTGCATTCCTCAAAACACTGAAGGACTTGACACATGTCTTGTACCTTCGACCACTGCACACCTGACAACTCCATGTCTGCCATCCTACTGCCTGCCCGTGTATGTGTATCCTCCCACAAATACATAACAGCCCGCCTCTGTTCGCACAGTCTCTGAAGCATGTGCAGTGTTGAGTTCCACCTTGTTGCAACGTCGATGATTAGGCGATGCTGGGGAAGGTTCAAAGACCGCTGATAGGTCTGCATACGGCTGGAGTGTACGGGCGAACGGCGGATATGTGAGCAAAGTCCGCGCACTTTGAGGAGCAGGTCAGATAACCCCAGATAACTTTTCAGGAAAGGGCGATGGCAGCCATAAAATTCCTTCCATTATCACTCACTACCTTGCCTGCCTCAAGATCTACAGTGCCCAGCCATGACTGCGTTTCTTTCTGCAAGAACTCGGACAAAACTTCCGAGGTGTGTCTGTTGTCGCCCAAACACTTCATAACCAATACAGCCTGCTGACGCTTGCCAGTAGCTGCTCCATAATGGGACACCTGGTGTGCAACAGTGGCAGCTGCGGATGGAGTGGTTGTGCGACTGCGGTCTGTGGACGAGCTCTCGCTTCTGCAGGAGGACGAGGAGGAGGAGGGGGGCGAACGGCTACAGCCAACTGTTTCCTAGACCGTGGGCTAGGCAGAACTGTCCCAATATTGCTGTCCCTTGTGGACCCTGCATCCACCACATTCACCCAGTGTGCCGTGATGGACACGTAACGTCCCTGGCCATGCCTACTGGTCCATGCATCTGTTGTCAGGTGCACCTTTGTACTCACAGATTGCCTGAGTGCATGGACGATGCGCTCTTTAACATGCTGGTGGAGGGCTGGGATGGCTTTTCTCGAAAAGAAGTGACGACTGGGTAGCTCGTAGCGTGGTTCAGCGTAGTCCATCAGGGCTTTGAAAGCTTCACTTTCAACTAACCGGTAGGGCATCAACTCTAATGAGATTAGTCTAGCTATGTGGGCGTTCAAACCCTGTGTACGCGGATGCGAGGATGAGTACTTCCTTTTTCTAATGAGAGTCTCATGTAAGGAGAGCTGGACTGGAGAGCTGGAGATTGTGGAACTAGCGGGGGTGCCGGTGGACATGGCAGACTGAGAGACAGTTGGAGACGGTATTCTTGCCAGTGCCCTAGATGCAGTGTTTCCTACTACGAAACTGGTGATTCCCTGACCCTGACTGCGTTGGCCTGGCAACGAAACCTGCACAGATACTGCAGGTGGTACGGAAAAGGTGGCCTTACAGTGACGGAAGGGATGTAGCGTTGCTGACTAGCTTCATTGGCCGAGGGTGCTACAACCTTAAGGGACGTTTGGTAGTTAGTCCAGGCTTGCAAATGCATGGTGGTTAAATGTCTATGCATGCAACTTGTATTTAGACTTTTCAGATTCTGACCTCTGCTTAAGGTAGTTGAACATTTTTGACAGATGACTTTGCGCTGATCATTTGGATGTTGTTTAAAAAAATGCCAGACTGCACTCTTTCTACCATCGGATACCTTTTCAGGCATTGCAGACTGAGCTTCTTTAACCGGATGGCCACGCTGTCCTCCAACTGTTTTTGGCTTTGCCATGTGTTTTGGGCCAGATACGGGCCCGGCAGATGGAACCTGTTGCGATGATGATGCCTGCTGCGGCCCCTCCTCCTCCGCTTCAGAACTACTGCCGCCTGCACCCTGTTCCCCCAATGGCTGCCAATCTGGGTCAACAACTGGGTCATCTATGACCTCCTCTTCTATCTCATGTCCAACTTCGTCTGTGTTACCGTGTAAGCCGGTGGTATAGCGTTTGTGACGGGGCACCATAGTCTCATCAGGGTCTGATTCTGGATCAGTACACTGAGAGGGCAATGTGGTGGTCTGAGTCAAAGGAACAGCATAGTAATCTGGCTGTGGCTGTGCATCTGTGCACTCCATGTCCGATTCAACTTGTAATGGGCATGGCCTGTTAACTGTTTCACTTTCTAACCCAGGAATGGTATGTGTAAAGAGCTCCATGGAGTAACCCGTTGTGTCGCCTGACGCATCCTTCTCTGTTGTTGTTTTTGCTGAACAGGACAATGGAGCGACTTGTCCCTGAGCGTGAACATCAACTAACAACGCGCTGCTTTTACATTTATCAGTTTCAGAAGAGGAGGCAAAAGAGCTAGAGGCTGAGTCAGCAAGGAAAGCCAAAACTTGCTCTTGCTGCTCCAGCTTTAAAAGTGGTTTTCCTACTCCCAGAAAAGGAAGCGTTCGAGGCCTTGTGTAGTCAGACGACGAACTTGGCTCCACAGCTCGAGACTTAGGTGCTATATTGTTTTTCCCACGACCACCTGATGCTCCACCACCACTACCATCATTACCAGCTGGCAATGAACGCCCACGGCCACGACCTCTTCCACCAGACTTCTTCATTGTTTTAAAAACGTAACCAAAGTAACGGTATTTGTTACTGTAAAACAACTTACAAGGTGAACTCAAACTTCTGTAGGATTTAGATATCCCTTTATAGGTGGGTGAGACTGCTAGGAAAATCTGGCACAATGTTACACACTCGGTTTTCTATGGCACAAAATGAGACAGATGCAACACACGCAGGACTGGCACTGAAGCACAAATGCCAATATTAATCTCCCACTATTTTTTTTTTCAGGGAGAATTTAAAAAACAAAAAACAAAAAAACAGACACTAGGCTTTCTGGGGCCCACAATTTGAGAGAAATGGCACACACGACTGGCACTCAAGCACAAATGCCAATATTAATCTCCCACTATTTTTTTTTTCAGGGAGAATTTAAAAACCAAAATAATAAAAAAAAGAAACTAGGCTTTCTGTGGCCCACAATTTGAGAGAGATGGCACACATGACTGGCACTAAAGCACAAATGCCAATATTAATCTCCCACTATTTTTTTTTTCAGGGAGAATTTAAAAACCAAAATAAAAAACAAACAAACTAGGCTTTCTGTGGCCCACAATTTGAGAGAGATGGCACACACGACTGGCACTCAAGCACAAATGCCAATATTAATCTCCCACTATTTATTTTTTTTCAGGGAGAATTTAAAAACCAAAATAAAAAAAAAACTAGGCTTTCTGTGGCCCACAATTTGAGAGAGATGGCACACACGACTGGCACTCAAGCACAAATGCCAATATTAATCTCCCACTATTTATTTTTTTTCAGGGAGAATTTAAAAACCAAAAAAAAAAAAAAAAAGACACTTGGCTTTCTGTGGCCCACAATTTGAGAGAGATGGCACACACGACTGGCACTCAAGCACAAATGCCAATATTAATCTCCCATATTTTTTTTTAAGGGAGAATTAAAAAAAACCCCAAAAAACAGTATTGCAGACACTAGGCTTTCTGTGGCCCACAATATGAGAGACATGCCACACACGCAGGACTGTCACTCAAGCACAAATGCCAATCTTAATCTCCCACTTTTTTTTTGTTTCTGGGAGAATTGTCAAGTAATCAGGCCCAGTATTACACACTAGGCTTTCTGTGCCCCAAAATTGGAGAGAGATGGCACACACAGGACTGGCATTCTAGCAGAAATGCCAATCTTAATCTCCCACTACTTTTTTTTGTTAGGGAGAATTGCCAAGAAAGCAGGCCCAGTATTACCCACTAGGCTTTCTGTGCCCCAAAATTGGAGAGAGATGGCACACACAGGACTGGCACTCTAGCAGAAATGCCAATCTTAATCTCCCACTACTTTTTTTTGTTAGGGAGAATTGCCAAGAAATCAGGCCCAGTATTACACACTAGGCTTTCTGTGCCCCAAAATTGGAGAGAGATGGCACACACAGGACTGGCACTAAAGCACAAATGCCAATATTAATCTCCCACTATTTTTTTTTCAGGGAGAATTTAAAAACCAAAATAAAAAACAAACAAACTAGGCTTTCTGTGGCCCACAATTTGAGAGAGATGGCACGCACGACTGGCACTCAAGCACAAATGCCAATATTAATCTCCCACTATTTATTTTTTTTCAGGGAGAATTTAAAAACCAAAAAAAAAAAAAACAGACACTAGGCTTTCTGTGGCCCACAATTTGAGAGAGATGGCACACACGACTGGCACAGAAGCACAAATGCCAATATTAATCTCCCACTTTTTTTTTTTCAGGGAGAATTTAAAAACCAAAAAAAAAAAAAAAGACACTTAGCTTTCTGTGGCCCACAATTTGAGAGAGATGGCACACACGACTGGCACTCAAGCACAAATGCCAATATTAATCTCCCATTTTTTTTTTTAAAGGGAGAATTAGAAACAAAAAAAAAACAGTATTGCAGACACTAGGCTTTCTGTGGCCCACAATTTGAGAGAGATGCCACACACGCAGGACTGTCACTCGAGCAAAAATGCCAATATTAATCTCCCATATTTTTTTTTTAAGGGAGAATTAAAAAAACCCCCAAAAAACAGTATTGCAGACACTAGGCTTTCTGTGGCCCACAATATGAGAGAGATGCCACACACGCAGGACTGTCACTCAAGCACAAATGCCAATCTTAATCTCCCACTTTTTTTTTGTTTCTGGGAGAATTGTCAAGTAATCAGGCCCAGTATTACACACTAGGATTTCTGTGCCCCAAAATTGGAGAGAGATGGCACACACAGGACTGGCATTCTAGCAGAAATGCCAATCTTAATCTCCCACTACTTTTTTTTGTTAGGGAGAATTGCCAAGAAAGCAGGCCCAGTATTACCCACTAGGCTTTCTGTGCCCCAAAATTTTAGAGAGATGGCACACACAGGACTGGCACTCTAGCAGAAATGCCAATCTTAATCTCCCACTACTTTTTTTTGTTAGGGAGAATTGCCAATGAAATCAGGCCCAGTATTACACACTAGGCTTTCTGTGCCCCAAAATTGGAGAGAGATGGCACACACAGGACTGGCACTAAAGCACAAATGCCAATATTAATCTCCCACTATTTTTTTTTTCAGGGAGAATTTAAAAACCAAAATAAAAAAAAAACAAACTAGGCTTTCTGTGGCCCACAATTTGAGAGAGATGGCACACACGACTGGCACTCAAGCACAAATGCCAATATTAATCTCCCACTATTTATTTTTTTTCAGGGAGAATTTAAAAACCAAAATAAAAAAAAACTAGGCTTTCTGTGGCCCACAATTTGAGAGAGATGGCACACACGACTGGCACTCAAGCACAAATGCCAATATTAATCTCCCACTATTTATTTTTTTTCAGGGAGAATTTAAAAACCAAAAAAAAAAAAAAAACAGACACTAGGCTTTCTGTGGCCCACAATTTGAGAGAGATGGCACACACGACTGGCACAGAAGCACAAATGCCAATATTAATCTCCCACTTTTTTTTTTTCAGGGAGAATTTAAAAACCAAAAAAAAAAAAAAAGACACTTGGCTTTCTGTGGCCCACAATTTGAGAGAGATGGCACACACAGGACTGGCACTCTAGCAGAAATGCCAATCTTAATCTCCCACTACTTTTTTTTGTTAGGGAGAATTGCCAAGAAATCAGGGCCAGTATTACACACTATTCTTTCTGTGCCACAAAATTGGAGAGAGATGGCACACACAGGACTGGCACTCTAGCAGAAATGCCAATCTTAATCTCCCACTACTTTTTTTTGTTAGGGAGCATTGCCAAGAAATCAGGGCCAGTATTACACACTAGGCATTCTGTGCCCCAAAATTGGAGAGAGATGGCACACACAGGACTGGCACTCTAGCAGAAATGCCAATCTTAATCTCCCACTACTTTTTTTTGTTAGGGAGAATTGCCAAGAAATCAGGGCCAGTATTACACACTAGGCTTTCTGTGCCCCAAAATTGGAGAGAGATGGCACACACAGGACTGGCACTCTAGCAGAAATGTCAATCTTAATCTCCCACTACTTTTTTTTGTTAGGGAGAATTGCCAAGAAATCAGGGCCAGTATTACACACTAGGCTTTCTGTGCCCCAAAATTGGAGAGAGATGGCACACACAGGACTGGCACTCTAGCAGAAATGCCAATCTTAATCTTCCACTACTTTTTTTTGTTAGGGAGAATTGCCAAGAAATCAGGGCCAGTATTACACACTAGGCTTTCTGTGCCCCAAAATTGGAGAGAGATGGCACACACAGGACTGGCACTCTAGCAGAAATGCCAATCCTAATCTCCCACTACTTTTTTTTGTTAGGGAGAATTGCCAAGAAATCAGGGCCAGTATTACACACTAGGCTTTCTGTGCCCCAAAATTGGAGAGAGATGGCACACACAGGACTGGCACTCTAGCGGAAATGCCAATCTTAATCTCCCACTATTTTTTTTAGGGAGAATTAAAAAAAAAAAAATAGGATTATAGACACTAGGCTTTCTATGCCCCACAATTGGAGAGAGATGGCACACACGACTGGCACTCAAGCACAAAGGCCAAGATTAATCTCCCATTATTTATTTTTTTCAAGGTGAATTAAAAAAAAAAAAAAAAAAAAAACAGGGACTGTCCTACAATTACTATCTCCCTGCAGTAATCTCAGCAAGGTATGGCAGGCAGCAATAACAAGGAGTGGACTGCTGCACAAATGAAATAAAAAGTTTGGACAAACAAACAAGATAGCTGTGCAGAAAGGAAGGAACAACAGGATTTGTGCTTTGAAAAAAGCAGTTGGTTTGCACAGCGGCGTACACACAGCAATGCAGCTATCAGGGAGTCTTCTAGGGCAGCTCAATGTGCTACAGTGCTGAGGGAAAAAAATGTACCTTCCACTGTCCCTGCAAACAAAAGGTGGTGTTGGACAGTGGAAATCGCTACAGCACAAGTGGTTTGGTGGTTAATGGACCCTGCCTAACGCTATCCCTGCTTCTGACGAAGCGGCAGCAACCTCTCCCTATGCTCAGATCAGCAGCAGTAACATGGCGGTCGGCGGGAACGCCCCTTTATAGCCCCTGTGACGCCGCAGACAGCAAGCCAATCACTGCAATGCCCTTCTGTAAGATGGTGGGGACCAGGACCTATGTCATCACGCTGCCCACACTCTGCGTCCACCTTCATTGGCTGAGAAATGGCACTTTTTGCATCATTGAAACACGACTTTGGCGCGAAAGTCGCGTACCGCATGGTCGACCCCACACAGGGATCGGGTCGGATTTCATGAAACCCGACTGTGCCAAAAGTCGGTGACTTTTGAAAATGAATGATCCGTTTCGCTCAACCCTAATCTACAGGAATTAAAGGACAATCCTCATATAACTGTGAGACCTGCTGACAAGGGCAGGTCGGTTGTTGTGCTGGACAGTTATATTATCGTGAAATTATCAGTATGTTAGCAGACAACGCAATTTTCCGCCCTGTGCCATCAGATCCAACTGTAAAGGTTCAAAAAGATTTGGAGAAACTATTGGCGGAAGGGAAAGCTTTGGGAGTATTGGGTAAAAAATGTCTGAATATTTTTTAGTGGACAAACCTGTCTGCCCTGTTTTCAATGCTCTTCCTAAAACCCAAAAGGATATTTTTTCTCCCCCTTTCTACCCATTTGTAGCCGGAATAAGGGGTGTGAATGAAAGATTGTCAACTTGGGTAGACAAAAAATTACAACCATTGGTGTCCCAAATAAAGGTCTGATCAAAGACACAAAGCATCTTTTGCAGGGTGTTCAGAATTTGGAGTGGCGAGATGAATATAAGTATGTCACAAGTGATGTGACTTTGGTTTACTCCTGCATACCCCATAAGGCTTCTTTGGAATCCATTTCCAAATTGTTTGATCGGACAGATATCTATGACTCTGACACCAAGAATTTTATCATCATGGCTGTGAATCATCTATTAACCACTAGTGATGAGCGAGCACTAAAATGCTCGGGTGCTCGTTGCTCGGGTCGAGCAAATTGGAATCCTTGGGTACTCGACCCGAGCAATGAGCTCAATGTAAGTCTATTGGAGACCTGAGAATTTTTACCGCGATCCCACCGGGGGTCCTTTTAAGGTCTAAAAACATCTGAAAATGATGGAAACACTGCTCAAATGACACAGGGACATCATGTGGATCGCCCGTGGAAGCATGCCTGACTCCTAGTTCACAGCTTTATACAATTTTTTCCGAGATTCTTGCCATTTTTCCTGCTGCCACAAAAAATACACTAAAACAAAACCAAAATGGATTTTGCTGGGAAATATGTTAAGGCACATCCTTTCCAGGTTTGCCTGTAAGGCCAAATTATTAACCCCAGACTGAAAATTTCCTCGCCCACTTGGGCTAAGTTCAGACGCAGCGTTTTTGAAGCATTTTTCAACTTTAACATTGCTTTCAACCACTACAAATGCATTCACTGGGAAATGTCATTGTAACATTTAACGCCCCTAGCTGGCCATGTGGTGTGTGACACATAAGCAGGCCCATCTTCATTCATTTATGAAGGAGGGACTCTTAGGGTATGTGCACACGTCAGGATTTCTTGCAGAAATTTCCTGCAGAAAACCAGAAATTTTCTGCAAGAAATCCGCATTTTTTTTTTCGCGTTTCTTTTAGCATTTTGCAAGCGAAATTAGCTTGCAGAATGATAACATTTTCCAAGCGATCTGTAGCATCGCTTGGAAAACTGACTGACAGGTTGGTCACACTTGTCAAACATAGTGTTTGACAAGTGTGACCAACTTTTTACTATAGATGCTGCCTAAGCAGCATCTATAGTAAAAGATATAATGTTTAAAAATAATAAAAAAAATAAAAGAAATGGTTATACTTACCTGCAAACAGCCGATCTCCTCAGCGGCGTCCGTTCCTTTAGATGGTGTGTGTGTGCAGGACCTTCGATGACGTCGCAGTCACGTGAGCGGTCACATGAGCGGTCACGCGACCAATCACAAGACGGCGACGACATCGCAGGTCCTTCACACAGAGCATCTATAGGAACAGCACCGATGAGAGGCGGGAAGACTCAGGGACCATCAGAGGGTGAGTATATGACTATTTTTTATTTTAATTCTTTTTTTTTACCAATTATATGTTGCCCAGTCCGTGGAGGAGAGTCTCCTCTCCTCCACCCTGGGTACCAACCGCACATAATCTGCTTACTTCCCGCATGGTGTGCACAGCCCCATGCGGAAAGTAAGCAGATCAATGCATTCCTAGGTGTGCGGAATCCCCGCAATTCCGCAAATTTAATGAACATGTTGCTTTTTTTTCCGCAATGCGATTTTTTCGCGGAAAAAAATGCAACATTTGCACTAGAAATGCGGAATACACTTTAAATAATAGGAGGTATATGTAAGCGTTTTTTTCGCGTTTTTATCACGTTTTTATAGCGAAAAAACGTGAAAAAAACGCGAAAAATACTGCACGTGTGCACAGGGCCTTAAAGTTACAGTCTATTTTTAATGGTGCAACAGGAGGCATTAATCTTCTTAAAGGGCCATTATTTAACAGTGGGGCTCCTAAACTGTTGTAGCCTATGCTGTGAGTGGATGGGCTGACAAGAATTAAAGCGCACCACAATACCCCTTTCATAAGATGTTCAGGAGGGCCTCCTGAAAAAATGTTGCATTGAATGCAAGGCTTGCCCTGCTACCAATTCATATGCACCCCAATAAGCCTTTGAACACACATACTGGATGGGCCCATGAAAATCCACTTCACAGTATGCATTTTGTGCTCCATACTCCTTTGTTTTACACATTGGCAGCAAGGCCAGCTTGTAGTGCTGTCTATAGTGCATGAAAGTAGCTCCATGTTCTTCCATCTCCACCTCCTCTTCATTGCCTACCAAGCCACATTGAAAAGACTTGAATCTGGGCTGAGTGTAATCCCCTTGTATGGTTCCTTGCTCCATGTCCTCGTGCTCTGCCTGCAATGCATCCTCTTTAATTGTGAGCAGAGAGGTTTTCAGAATGCTGAGAATCGTGATCGTGATGCTAATTATGGCGTCATCTCCGCTCACCATCTTTTACAGTCCTCCAAGTTTTGAAAGATGGTACATATGTCTGACATCCATGTCCACTCCTGCGGTCTTATGTGTGGAGTCTGAACTGAATATCGACAGACTTGCTGATGTTGGTTGTCAACAACTGCCCTCTTCTGTTCATAAATCCTTTCCAACATATGCAGCATAGAGTTACAGTGGAATCATCACACACCAGTCGGTGAGCTGGAAGCTGCAAACGCTGCTGAAGCATAGCAAAGACGGCTGAAGCTGTAGCTGACTTTCTAAAATGGGAAGACAGATGGTGTGCTTTCACTAGCAGATCCGGCAGCTCCTGGTAGCTTTTCAGAAAACGTTGAACCACAAGGTTAAGAACATGGGTCAAGCAAAGTACGTGTGTGAACTCACCTTGCCTCAGATCTGGCACCAGGTTCCGACCATTGTCACACACGACCATGCCTGGCTGTAGGTTCAGCGATGTCATCCAAATATCTGACTGCTCTTTCAGCGATGTCCAAAACTCTTCTGTATTGTGCGGTTTTTCACCTATGCAGATTAGCTTCAGCATAGTCTGTTGCTGCTTGGCTGAGGCAGTGCTGCAATGATGCCAGCTTCTGACTGATGTGTTGATTTCAGAAAAATGGAGGATGAAGAGGAGGAGGAGGTGCAGGAGCTGTAGACTATGGGGCCAACCCTGAATGACGTAGGGGCAGCAATGCTCTGCGTGGGGAGGATGTGTTCCATCCCAAGGTTCAACTGGGTCCTGGCTTCCACTATGTTAACCCAGTGTGCCGTCTGTGAGATGTACTGTCCCTGCCCACAAGCACCTGTCCATATGTCCATGGTTATGTGGACTTTCCCTGTAACAGCATTGTTGAAGGCACGGGTAATGTTGTGGGACACATGCTGGTGTAATGCTGGTATTGGCAAAAAACAGCACAGAAGTAAATTGTTTTTAATTGTGTGTTTTCTTTATTGCCTGTTTCATTTGTATTGTAGCATATTTGTAATACTATACAACTGTGTATATATTTGCTGAATCCATGGTGTGGTGATCCCCTTTTGTATGGCCTTCACTTTTCTTCTGAGCTGTTTTTTGGTTATGCATACATTGTAGGTCAGGGTTATCCCACTGTGTGGACCGTGGTGCCCCCTCAACATTTATTTGTAATACTGGTATTGCACACCGGGAGAAATAGTGGCGACTGGGGATCGAGTACCTTTGGACGGCCGCCACCATCAGATTGTGAAAAGCTTCCGTCTCAACGAACCTAAAATCTAACATTTCTAGCGCAAGCAGAAGAGAAATGTTAGAATTTAGGAATGTGACCTGTGGGGTGTTGACTGGGTATTTCTGCTTGCGTTCCAAAGTCTGAGGTATAGACAATTCAAGGCTGTGCTGGGACAAGGATGTGGATGGACTTGATGATGGTGCAGCTTGACTGTTGGCAACAACAGGTGCAGGGCTAGAGGCATCTTCACATGCATGGTTGACTGGGAATTTGCTTCACCTTCTATGCAACAGTGTTTCTGGAGCCTGGGGTTCGGCCCACAATATTGAGTGCCTTGCTACCATGTGCCTGATCATGCTGGTGGTGGTCAGGCTGGTTGTTTTGCTACCTCTGCTGATATGGCCATGGCAGGTGCTGCAAATGGCCTGTTTGGGGTTATCGGCAGAGTCTTTAAAAAATAACCATGCTCGGGAAGATCTAACAGTTGGAATGGCAACTTCCCTCATGTTGGTTTTACAAGGAACGGATGCACGCTTTCTGTCTGTGGCCAACACACTGCTTCTTCCTGCATTTTGGGGGGATATGCCTCCTTCCCTATGTGTGCTGCTGCCCTCGCTCTGCATGTCCTCGTGCCTTTTTGGGTCAGTCACTATGTCATCCACCACCTCGTCTTCCACATCCGCACCCTGATCTTCCTCCTGACTTTCTGGTAATTGTGTCTCATCATCGTCCACCTCTTGTAACACTTTCCCACTATCATGTTCGTGTGACCGTGGCAGGTCAAAGCTTTGGGCATTGCTACATGCGATCTCATCTGTCCTCACTTCAAGTTGACCGGCCGAGAGTCCGGAATCTTGAAATGGAAGACTGAATGACTCTTCAGAGTGTCCAAGTGTGGGATCAGTTGGCTCAGGGCACTTGGCATGGTGAGAGGAAGGAGGAGCAGGGTGAGGAATATCCAGGCCACAATACTCAGATTTGACTGTGTGGAAGACAAGGAGGTGGTGGTGGCTAAGTGACTGGAAACATTATCCGCTATCCAACTAACAACCATTTCACACTGCTCTGGCTTCAATAGTGGTGTGCTGCGGTCCCCTAGAAACTGGGACAGGAAGGTCGAGCGAGAAGATGTGGGTCTTTGTTGTGGCCCACTTTTACCTTGGCCACTGCCTCATCCTCTGCATGCACCAACAGCATCACGTCCACTTCCCCGCCCCTTGCCTTGCCTATTTTAAATGGACTACTGCACTATTTCAAAAGCTCAACACAAATGTATTTATTTGGAGCTAAATGATATCTGATCATTATGTCTGCAAAGCTACTATTTTTGAAACACAAACACCAGGCCCCAGCCTGACATAACAGACTATATTACATTGGGGGCTTTTTGGGGAATTTAAAAACCCCAAAAAAGGAGTGGTACACGGCTAGCACACAAAACTATGCTACACATGCCTGCTGAAATATGATTTTTCTAAACCAGATACAACAGAACTCAACCTGACATGACAGACTGTATTAACTTTTTTTTAGGGTTTTGTATAATTTAAAAAAGAAAAAAAAAAAGAACAAGGCTAGCAGACAGAAGTATGAAGCTTATGCCTGTCAAGCTACGATTTTTCCCCCACAGATACAACAGGCCTCAGTCTGACATAACAGACTGTCTTAAATTTTTTTCGGGGGTTCGTATAATTTTTTTAAATGCAAAATAGTGCTGTATATAAGTAGACAGAAAAACAGTAGAAAACTGGCCTAAAATGCCCAAACTTGGAGCATGCAGATAAATGAGACCTGTCACTGAAATACAACAATGCCAAATACGTGGCCTGCATTTTTTAATGCAAAATATTGTTGTAAATGAGCAGCGTAAGAGACAGCAAAAACAGTGGAAAACAGACCCAAAATGCCCAAAACTGAAGCACGCAGATATGAGGCCTGTAACGTAAATACCACTCTGCCAAATACGTGGCCTTTTTTTTAATGCAAAATAGTGCTGCATATAAGTAGAGTAACAGACAGCAAAAAAAAGTGGGGAACCGGCCAACAATGTCCAAAACTTGGAGCACACAGATATATGAGGCCCAAACGGAAATACCACACTGCAAAATATGTGGCATATATTTTTTGTAATGCAAAATAGTGCTGTATATACGTAGAGTAACAGACAGCAAAAAAATGGGAAACCGGCCTGCAATGGCCAAACTTGGAGCATGCAGATATATGAGGCCTGTCACGGAAATGTCACACTTCCAAATATGTGGCCTGTATTTTTTTAATGCAAAATAGTGCTGTATATAAGTAGAATAACAGACAGCAAAAAAAGTGGGAAACCGGCCTAAAATGCTCAAACTTTGAGCACACAGATATATGATGCCTGTCACGGAAATATCACATTGCCAAATATGTGGCCTGGTTTTAATGCAAAATAGTGCTGTAAATAAGTAGAGTAACAGACACCAAAACAGTGTAAAACCGGCTTAAAATGCCCAAACTTGGAGCACGCAGATATATGAGGCCTGTCACGGAAATATCACACTGCCAAATATGTAGCCTGTATTTTTGGGGGGGTCTGCAAAATAGTACTGTATATAAGTAGAGTCACAGACAGCAAAAACAGTGGAAAACTGGCCTAAAATGCCCAAACTTGGAGCATGATGATATATGAGGCCTTTTTTTTTGTTTTTCGGTGAAAAAGAATGGCACAAGGTTACCACACAGAACTATGCTACTGCAGAAATACAATTAAAAAAAAAAACACCAGGACTCAGCCTGACATATTGACAACAGACTGTATTATTATTTTTTTTTTGGCTTTTGGGTGAATTTATAAAAAAAAAAAATAGTAGATGAAGGCTAGCACACACAACTGTGCTACATATTCCTGACAAACTATGATTTTTCGATAGATGCACCAGGACTCAGTCTGACATAGCAGACTTTATATTTTTTTGAGGGGGGTGAATTTAAAAAAAAAAAAAAAAATGAAAACTGCAACTAGGTATATAGTAAATAAGCAGCAGCAGACAGTTATGGAGCTTTGGGAGGGATGCTGTGGGAGCTATGTGTTAGGGCTAGCGGAACGCACCAAATAATTATAAGGATGGCATAAGGTGCGTTCGCAGCCTGGGGTCAACCGTGCAGAGATGGAACCTGCTGATGAGTAATGATGGATTATATGGCGGTATAATGTGGATACACACACGGGTTACCTTCACCAGGTATGAAGGAAGCGATCCCTGTTGCATCACAGGGCTGCAGTACCGCACAAAGAGCGCAAGCAAAGAGTCACAGACCTCTGTCCCAAGACTCAGGGAAAGAGTTCCTCTAGACCTCTTGCGCTCGACCCCGCTACTGGGGTGTCAGAAATTAATAATTTACTGCACAAGGGTGCGTGCAGTGCTGCTTTGGCGGATCGTGTGCTAGCTGTGTGGCATAGCACTGTCAGGCGCTAGGTAGCTTCCACCATTCACGAACAGTCAACAACACTAGGGATGGGAATGATTCGAAGCTTTCATCCATGGACAGGCATACATTCACACACACACAATAATAAGTTTATACTAGCGCATGGCCGTGAAGCCATGCGAACCTTTTAGAGCGGAAGCTCTCCAGGACCTTCCTAGTGGTCCAATAGGAGCTGCTTCAGGACTTGAGCATGTGACTCCCGACCTCCAATGAGAGGACGTCCCTTGGGCATGCTCAGAAGAAGAAAAGCAGGACATAGTCCCAGGGATGCCTGCTTGCTGCTGACCAGTACTGGTTACAATAGCTGAGCCTGGAAGGACAGCAGTAACCAGCCACACAGTATCAGACGTCTCTGCTGAGCAGGCTCCACTGCGGCTGGACGTGAATGGGAGACCGCAGTGGAGTTGGCTAGAGATTCCTCCTGTGCAGCGGCGGGACCTTGACACATAACATTACCCCCCTCCTTGGGTCTTGCTACGCTCGAAGGCAGCAATGAGCTGCGGAGTCCGAATATGCTCAACAGGCTCCAAGGACCTGTCCTGTGTGCCGTGACCCTTCCAATCCACCAAATAGAATTTTTTGCCACGTACCCCCTTGGACCCCATGATGGCATGCACCTCGTATTTGTCCGTGGACGAGCCCGATGTCCCGGGAGATGACTTGGAAAACCGGGACATGTGGATGGGCTTTAGGAGGGACACATGAAATGTGTCGGTGATGCCTAGGCATGGAGGAAGGGCCAGATGGTAGACCACAGGATTAACCTGTTCCATGACCTTGAAGGGACCTAGGTAGTGAGGAGCAATCTCAGTGGACTCAACTCGCAGTCTAATGTTACGGACGGAGAGCCACACTAAATTGCCAGGAGCAAAGGTTGGATCAGGGTGCCGATGTGCATCAGCGGAGACCCTCATTCTCTGCTTGGAGGCCCAGATAGCATCCTGCGGTCCAAAATGTCACATGCCTCCACAGCCCAGTCTGCCACCCTGGAGTCGGTGGAAGACACGGCATGGGTACAGGAACCCGCGGATGCTGGCCATAATTAGGGAGGAATGGGGTCTGCCCAGTGGTGTTGGCTACGGTGTTGATCAGCGCAAACTCCACCCATGGTAGCAAGGATGTCCAGTCATCCTGCCTGGCTGAGACAAAATGTCGCAGGTATGTGACCAGAGTCTGGTTGGCCCTCTCTACCAACCAATTCGTCTTGGGGTGGTATGCTGAAGAGAGATTCAGCTCGATGCTGAGAGGAGGACGAAGCTCTCTCGAGAACCGAGACGCAAACTGGGGACCCCAGTCACTGACAAATTTGTCTGGCATGCCGTGTAGGCGGAAAACGTGCTTTATAAACAATGTCGCCAAGGCCCGTGCAGAAGGTGTTGTGGAAGAGGCATCATGTGCATTATTTTGGAAAAATGGTCGGTGACTACCCAAACAATGGTGCAGCTAATGGACTTGGGTAAGCCCACCACAAAGTCCATCCTGACCATTTCCCAGGGCCTGTCTGCCACCTGCAGTGGGTAAAGTAGCCCAGCAGGCCGTTGTCGAGGAGACTTATTCTTGGCACAGGAGACACATGCCCGAATATAGTCTCCGATGTCACGGGCCATATACGACCACCAGTACGTCCTCGCTAGAAGCTCAGATGTCCTCTTTGTCTCAAAATGTCCACCCACCCTGGACGAGTGAGCCCAAGAGAGAACAACCTCCAGTCGCAAATTAGGTGGCACAAAGGTCTTGCCCGGGGGCAGAGACTCTAGCGAAACCGGGGCCATGGTCCTCAGGCTCTCCGAAGGGACAAGTAACCAAGGCTCCTCCTCTACAGATGACACTATGGAGCGGGAGAGAGCATTGGCATAGATGTTCTTCTCCCCGGAAAGATAACGGTGGGTGAAGTGGAAGCGGGAGAAGAACAAGGAGCTTCTAGCCTGGAATAGAGTTTAGCTGCTGGGCAGTCTGTAAATAAATTTTGTGGTCGGTATACACTTGGAAGGGAAAATAAGCCCCCTAGAGGAGGTGTCTCCACTCCGAGAAGGCCAACTTCATAGCTAGTAACTCCCTGTCACCGATGGAATAATTCCTCTCCGATGGTGTGAAGGTCTTGGAGAAAAAGAAGCAAGGATGCTTTCGACCTTGAGCATCCTTTTGGAAGAGGACTGCTCCAGCACCTACGGATGAGGCATCCACCTCCATTACAAATGGTTTATCTACATCGGGGCGATGTAGGATGGGAGCACTAGCAAAATGAGACTTAATAGAGAGGAAGGCCTTGGAGACCTCCTCTAACCACAATTTGGGATTTGCTCCATTCTTGGTGCGGGCTACCAAGGGAGCTACCAAAGTTGAGAAGTGGGGAATGAACTGGCGATAATAGTTAATGAACCGCATAAAGCGCTGCACGGCTTTGAGAGAACGGGGTTCCTGCTAGCCCATCACAACCTGTAGCTTGGCAAGATCCATAGCCAATCCCTGGGCAGAGATGATATAGCCAAGGAAAGGCAAGGACTCCTGCTCAAACACACACTTGTCCAACGTGGCATAGAGGGAGTTTGCCCGTAGGAGGTTGAAGGCTTTGCAAACATCTCTCTGGTGGGAGCCTATATCTGGCGAGTAGATGAGAATATCATCCAGATAGGCTATGACCGAGGTGGTGAGCATATCCTGGAAGATATCATTCACAAAGTCTTGGAAAATGGCAGGAACACTACAGAACCCGAAAGGCATCAACAGGTATTAATAGTGCCCGTCCCTGGTGTTAAATGCCGTCTTCCATTTGTCCCCCTCACGGATGCAAATCAGGTTGTAAGCACTCCGCAGATCAAGCTTAGAAAATAGCCTCGCTCCTCGCAACCTATCGAATAGCTCAGATATTAGAGGCAGAGGGTATTTGTTCTTAATTGTGATTGCGTTAAGACCCCTGTAATCTATGCATGGACGTATTTCTCCTTTCTTCTTCTGTACGAAGAAGAACCCCGGGCCTGCAGGTGACACTGACTTCCTAATGAATCCTCTTGCCAGATTCTCCTGAATGTATTGGGTCATCGCCTCCGTCTCCGGGAGAGATAGGGGATAGACTCGACCCCGGGTACGCTCTGCACCAGGCAAGAGGTCAATAGGACAGTTGTAGGAGCGTTGAGGTGGAAGGGTCTCTGCAGCCCTCTTGGAGAACACATCCACATAGGGCCAATAGTGATTGGGGAGAGAAGAAAGATCTGCGGGTACTTCAGTAGTAGCAACCTGAAAGCACTCCCTCAGACATCTACCACAAGATTCACTCTTTCCAAGAATTCTCCCAGAGGACCACTCTTTATAAGGAGAGTGGTAGCGTAGCCATGATATCCCTAACAGAACCTCATCAATTCCCTCGGGAATGACTAGCAGGGAGATAATCTCCTGATAGGATAGAGACATGGATAAAGTAAATTGGATGGTCTGGTGTGTTATTTGTGAGGGCAGAGTCGACCCATTCACCACTCGTACAGTCACCAGCATGGCCAGCATCACCAGGGGTATTGCGTGGCGTTGGGTGAAGGCAGAGAAAATAGAAATTCCCCTCCGCCCCAGAATCCACACAAAGCTCGACTGAAAGAGTGGATGGGCCAAAGGTGATTTTCACTTTGAAGGACAGTTTGGAGGAAAACATCGCCGTTTCTAGTGTACCTTCTCCTACATCCACTAGACGCTGACGTTTTCCCGACCGCTGGGAACATCTGAAGTCAAGATGTCCTGATCGCCAGCAGACATGACAGAACTTGAGTGCACGAGCGATCCGAGACTCAGATCCCGCTCGTGACTCGTCCATGGCATCATGTGGCTCGGATGCCTGGACCGGAGATTCCAGAGATATGGCAAAGGTGGGAGCCAGCCAAAACCTCTGCCTACACTGGGCTCTCTCCAACCTTCATTCATTAAAATGAAGGTCAATGTGAGTTGATACAGCTATTAGCTCCTCCAGTGTGGCGCGAATCTCCCTAGTGGCCAAAGCGTCCTTCACATGGTCAGCCAGCCCCCTCCAAAATACAGGGATGAGGACTTTATCCAGCCACTCCTACTCAGATGCTAAAGTCTGGAAGTGGACAGAAAAATGGCTAACCAAGGATGAGCCCTGTGTCAGTGCCAGCAGTTGGAGTGCATTATCATGGGTGACTTGAGGTCCCAAAAATCCTGTTTCAGAGTGCTCAGAAACCGCAGAGCACTCTACACCACATGATCGTCAAGCTCCCACAGCGGTGTAGCCCACTCCAACGCCCTGTTCGACAAGATAAATATTATGAATCCCAATTTAGCCAGCTCTGAGGGGAAACATGCAGCCAGAAGCTCAAGATGTATCACACACTGGTTCACGAATCCCCTGCATGACTTGCTATCGCGAGAGTACTTATCTGGCAGCAGGAGGTGGGATAAGGTCAAAACAGGGGTGGCAGTGGACAAACTAGCTGCAGTCATGCTAGCAGCCTGAACAGCTACTGCGGTAACATCCACAGCCGAGATTGTGCACTCGAGAGCTGCCAATCTGGCCTCCAGCTGCTGGATGTACCTCTGCAGTCACTGTTCGTCCGCCATTACTAGCCAGACCCTGGTTCTAGTATAATGTTAGGTCTAGCGGAACACACCAATTAATTATAAGGATGGTTTAAGGTGCGTTCACAGCCCGAGGTCCACCGTGCAGAGATGGAGCCTGCTGCTAAGTAATGACAGACTATATGGCAGTATAATGTGTTAGGTGTCAAGTTCCGACCCCTGCACAGGGGGAATCTCGAACCATGTCCATTGCAGTCTCCCATTTTCCTTCAGCTACAGCGCAGCCTGCTCAGCAGAGACGTTGGTCCCAGCGTATGGCTCAAGCAGATACTGTGCTGCCATTTCAGGGTCAGACTTTGGAACCAGCATTGATCAGAGGCGAGCAGACGTTCCAGGAACTAAGTGCTGCTTTTCTTCTACTGAGCATGCCCATGGAATGACCTCTCATTGGTTGTTGGGGTCACATGCTCAGGTCCTGTAGCGGCTCCGTTTGGAGCACTAGGAATGTCCTTGAAGGCTACAGACATAAAAGTTTTGCATGGCCGCTTGGCCATGCTCTAGTATAAATCAGTTTTTGTGTGTGTGTGTGTGTGTGTGGATGTGTGCCTGTCCTGGTGAAAGCTCAGAATCATTCCCATCCCTAGTGTTGATGAAAGCTCATGAATGTTGGAGCTGTCTAGAGCCAGTGAGTGCCATCCAGCACCAGGCACAATCTATAGCGTCTAACAGCAGCGTTAGCTAGTGCGGCACCGTGCGCAACCAGTGCGCTCACCTGTCCCTAGTTAGGGCAGTTAGTGGTGTTTGCCAGAGCTTCGCTGCATGCACTCAGTGTGGTAAATCATGATTTCGGTTTTTCCCTGGCACCGCAGTTGCAGCACAGAGCGCTAGTGGTCTAGAGGGACTCTAACCCTGTGTCCTTGGGGCAGAGTCCTGTGACCCAATACTAGCGTTCACTCTGCGGTATTGTGGCCCTGTGACATACAAAGGTTCACTTCCTTACATACCGGGTGAAGCTAACCCGTGTGTGTTCACATTATACCGCCATATACTGTCCGCCATTACCGAGCAGCAGGTGTCATCTCTGCACGGTGGATCCCGGGCTGCGAACGCACCTTATACTATCCTTATAATTATTTGGTATGTTCCGCCAACCCTAACATAATGTGGATACACACATGGGATAGCTTCACCCGGTATGAAGGAAGCGAACTCTCTTGCGTCACAGGGCCACGGTACCGCACAAGGAGCGCAAACAAAGAGTCACAGAACTCTGTCCCAAGACTCAGGGAAAGAGTTCCTCTAGATCTCTTGCGCTCGACATCACTACTGGGGTGTCAGTGATTAACAGAACCAATAATTTACTGCACAAGGGTGCATGCAGTGCCGCTCTAGCAGACGACACTAACCACCCAGACTTTGGCCAGGAAAGTGCTCTATTAGCGCACGGCGCAGCACTGGCGGTCACTGCTATCAGACTCTGTATCGTGTGTTAGCTGTGCAGGATAGCACTGTCAGACGCTAGGTAGCTTCCACCATTCGCGAACAGTCAACAACACTAGGCATGGGAATGATTCGGAGCTTTCATCCATCGACATGCATACATCCACACACACACAATAATACGTTTAAACTAGTGCATGGCCGTGTGACCATGCAAACCTTTTAAAGCGGAAGCTCTCCAGGACTTCCTAGTGGTCCAATAGGAGCTACTACAGGACATGAGCATGTGACCCCATACCTTCAATGAGAGGTCGTCCCTTGGGCATGCTCAGAATAAGAAAAGCAGGACTTAGTATCAGGGACGCCTGCTTGCTGCTTATCAGTACTGGTTACAATGGCTGAGCCTGGAAGGACAGCAGTAACTAGCCGCACAGTATCAGCTTGAGCCAGACGGTGGGACTGATGTCTCTGCTGAGCAGGTTCCACTGCGGCTGGAGGAGAATGGGAGACTGCAGTGGAAATGGCTCAAGATTCCCCCTGTTCAGTTGCGGGAACTCAACTCCTAACATTATGTACACAAATACAGTGCCTGCTGCTAGGGTTGAGCGAAACGGGTCGGCCATTTTCAGAAGTCGCCGACTTTTGGCAAAGTCGGGTTTCATGAAACCCGACCCGACCCCTGTGTGGGGTCGGCCATGAGGTCGGCGATCTTCTGAATCTGGTATCGGAGTTCCGATATGTTTGCGAAATCGGTATCGAAATCCATATTTAAGTGTAAAATAAAGAAATAAAATAAAAAATATTGCTATACTTACCCTCTGATGCGCCCTGGTACTAACCGGCAGCCTTCCTTCCTTAGAATCAGCGCGTGAAGGACCTTAGATGACGTCGCGGCTTGTGATTGCTCGCGCGACCGCCCATGTGACCGCTCACGCGACCAATTGCAAGCCGCGACGTCACCGAAGGTCCTTCAAGTGCTGATTCTTAGGAAGGAAGGCTGCCGGAAAGAAGCAGGGCGCGTCCGAGGGTGAGTATATACCTAATAGGAATATACTCACCCTCGGACGCGCCCTGCTTCTTTCCGGCAGCCTTTATTCCTAAGAATCAGCGCTTGAAGGACCTTCGGTGACGTCGCGGCTTGTGATTGGTCATGTGAGCGGTCACATGGGCGGTCGCGCGACCAATCACAAGCCGCGACGTCATCTAAGGTCCTTCACGCGCTGATTCTAAGGAAGGAAGGAAGGCTGCCGGCTAGTACCAGGGCGCATCAGAGGGTAAGTATAGCAATATTTTTTATTTTAATTCTTTATTTTACACTTAAATATGGATCCCAGGGCCTGAAGGAGAGTTCCCTCTCCTTCAGACCCTGGGAACCATAGTATCCCATTGCACTGCATTGGGTTCGTGTTTCGGCCGACCCCGACCCCGACTTTTCTAAAGGATCGGCCGATTTCACTCGACCCGACTTTAGAGAAAGTAGGGTTTCGTGAAACCCGACCCGATCCTATAAAAGTAAAAGTTGCTCAACCCTACCTGCTGTCCTTGCTCTGATGTGGATATGCTGTGCCCTGCCTAACTAGCGCTACAATGTCGGGACCCACGAATTAGCCCTAAAAAGGACTGTTGGTTTCTCAGAAGTTGTGGAATTAACAGATGCAGACCTATAATAACTATTAAAAGCACAATTCTGACCCTATCTTGGCAGCAGCTCTCCCTACACTCACTAAGTCCGGAGCTGAATGCCGCGAGCAGGGCGGCGTCAGGTCTCTTATACTCGTGATGATGCTGTGTGGCCAAGCCAATCACTGCACGACCACAACAAAGATGGCTGCGGCTTTTCATGGCCTGGCAGACAATCCCTGCAGCATGATTGGGTCTCTAAAGCCCGCCAAAAATGCTGGGTGGAAACACCAGCTACCACTTGGTGCTCACCGAGTACACTGATACTCGGGCAAGTAGCAAGTAGAGGCGAGCAAGTTCGCTCATCACTGTTCTTTAACCCTAGCCACAATTTCACTATTGAACTGTTTTATTCCCTGTTTAACCATTTACCTCCCTGCGTGGAGTATCCCACCGTTGATTAAAACCCAGTTAACCCTTTCTCTTTCTCCTGCCTGTCACTGCATCCTGCAACCTGCTCACTCTTGGCGTAGTCGGAAGGATGCAGTCTACAGGCACAGAAAGAACAAACCAAACAGTTGTGGGTGTCTCAGGCACCAGAGATGCTCATCACTTGGTTGTGGGAGCCCCAAGGGATAGTATACTGCTGGGGCCATGGTGATCAGCCTCCCTAAGTTTACAGGGATCAACATTCGGCTACAGGTCTGGACTGAGTGGGTCGGGGGTACGTTGAGGATGCACCCCATGACGCCTCTGATGGAGGCATTGATTGCCCTGATGGCTCTAGACGAAGAAGCGAGGAGCTCCATCATGTTCCAACCTCCCCATGAGCGAGATACCTTCACCAAAGTGCTGCAAATCCTAGAAGAAATGCACTGAGATCCCACAGACGTCAGAGAATTGTGTATGCGCTTGTTTAGCTTTTTCCAAAGGGAAGGGGAGTCCATAACCCAAAGCATGAATGTGATGCAGGAGATTCACGCTGTGATTGCTAAGCGAGATAGCATAAGCGTATAACGTCCTGACAGTCCTGAGACAAGCTAGTGACAGGCTTTAGGGACATCTTGTTTAAACAAGTCTTGCAAGTTTGCTTGCAAGTAAATCCACGCATGTTTTTTTTAGAGGTGGGGGGCTATAGTTCGTGTATGTAAGCAAGAGCAGAGGGTGACAGTCCCGACGGGGAAGGTCTGGAGTGGAGAGGCAGCCACTTCGCTGGCAACTGAACCAAGTTTGCTGAGAGAGCTTTGGAAGAAAATCCTGGAAAGTCCCAAAAGCTTAGTTTCCCTGAGTCCTCTCGTATGGGCCGAAATGGATGGTCGGGCCGTCCTCTGTTCAGTTGAAATTGGCTCCCAAGTAACTACTATGCCTGAGACTTATTCCAGACAACACTTCCCTGATGTGATGCACCCTGAATGGGGTCCAGTGATCAAGCTGACAGCAGAACAATGAGTTGCTCCCGGTCGAAGGGGTGGTCTGGATGCAAATCACCATGTGCGGTAAAGATGTGGGCTGGAAAGAGTTGTGCTGACCACTGGGAACCCCAGCAATAGCTCTACTGTGACACTAGGAATGAATGTACTGAAAGAACTCAGGAGCATCCTGGTCAATGAGCCAGCAGATGCGTTCTTGAATCGATGGAGCCCCTGCACCCCTCAGAGAAAAGTGTTCCAACAGCTGATACGAGTAGCCCAGGCCCAAGAGACATCGAGTGAAGGGAAAACCTTGGGAAAAGTAATCATTTTGGCTGCTGCCAACCTTGTCTTACCACCAGGTCAGACTGTGCTCACACTGCCTATATGAGCCTGTACCCCTCTCGAAGGAGTTGAAGTGCAGATAGAGCCCGCTTGTATGGATCAATTACATTGTTCACGACAGCAGTGTACCTGTGCGGTGTGTCAACCTTGGAGAAAGCACTCTCACGCTTACGCCCAAGAGTGAGGTAGCACAGGTAAGGTTAATGCCAGAAGAGCTGATACCTCCAGAGGCCGTTCAGTTGGCAGTAAAGCAGGGAGATCCCTGGACAGTGGCCGTATCAGTGTCCTCAGAGTCAGAATCTAATCACCTAAAGGATGGGCGCTGAATTCTGGAGCAGATGCAGGCCAAACTCACAGAACTCTCATCACAACATGTTCAACAAGTAGAAGTAGTGCTAGAACGGTATCATGTTGTCTTTGCTCGACAAGATGATGACTTTAGGTGCACCACAGCTATCATCCATGAGATTCCAACAGGAAATGCTGCACCCATTAGGGAACAATATCAACAGATCCCACTACAAATGTACCAGCAGGTAAAGAGATGTTGGTGCATATGCTGCAGAGTGGAGTCATCAGAGAGAGCCGAAGTCCTTGGGCCGCACCCATTGTCCTAGTTTGAAAAAAACCCTGCAATTTTGTGTAGACTATCGGAAGCTGAATGCTTGCACTGTGCAAGATTTATACTCACTGCCAAGGATTGAGGAATCACTATCTGCTCTGGGAAAAGGAAAGTACTTCTCGTCATTGGACCTGACCTGTGGGTGTTAGCAAATGCCCATATCCGAGCATGACCAGGCGAAAACAACCTTCATACTGCCTATGGGGTTGTAGGAATTCAACTGGATGGCTTTTGGCCTGTCTAACTCACCCGGGACCTTCCAGCGACTGATATAAAGATGTTTGGGAGACTTAATCTTCGAGGCAACTCTCATCTACATTAGGATGACATCATTGTTTATGCAGCCACTTTTGAGGAACACCTGCAAAGGCTGGAACAAGATTTGACTCATTTACAGAAGAATGGCTTGAGAGTGAAGCCTTGAAAGTGTCATCTCTTTCACACACAAATTGAATACCTGGGTGTTGTGAATTCTGTGGCTGAATTCACTCCTGTGGTCACAAGTGGTACTGCAGCTTCTGAGCTTCCTCCCTCAGGTGTTCTGGTGAGCTCGTTAACTGCTTCATTACTTAACTCCGCCTGATGCTGCTATCCTTGCTCCTTGTCAATGTTTCAGTGTTGGATCTGAGCTTCTCCTGATTGTTCCTGTGACCTGCTGCTCTGTATAGCTAAGTGCTTTTTGCTTTTTTGTTGCTTTTTTTCTGTCCAGCTTGTCTTTTGTTTTGCTGGAAGCTCTGAGACGCAAAGGGTGTACCGCCGTGCCGTTAGTTCGGCACGGTGGGTTTTTTTTGCCCCCTTTGCGTGGTTTTGCTTTAGGGTTTTTTGTAGACTGCAAAGTTCGCTTTACTGTCCTCGCTCTGTCCTAGAATATCGGGCCCCACTTTGCTGAATCTATTTCATCCCTACGTTTTGTCTTTTCATCTTACTCACAGTCATTATATGTGGGGGGCTGCCTTTTCCTTTGGGGAATTTCTCTGGGGCAAGTCAGGCCTATTTTTCTATCTTCAGGCTAGCTAGTTTCTTAGGCTGTGCCGAGTTGCCTAGGTAGTTGTTAGGCGCAATCCACAGCCGCTTTTAGTTGTGTTTAGGATAGGATCAGGTGTGCAGTCTACAGAGTTTCCACGTCTCAGAGCTCGTTCTTGTATTTTTGGGTATTTGTCAGATCACTGTGTGCGCTCTGATCGCTAAGCACACTGTGTTTCTGGATTGCCTTCATAACACCTGTCATTAGCAAACATAACAGTACAAGGAGCCAAACTAATGATTCTCAATAGAGGGAAAGAGAAAGTTCTGACATCATTTTTTTTTTTTTTTTTCTCAGCTCTGTGTTCACTTTTTTTTTTCCCCTAGACATTTGGGTGATTCTGGACACAGGTGTGGACATGGATATTCAGGGTCTGTGCTCTTCAATGGATAATCTCGTTATAAATGTACAAAAAATTCAAGATACTATTGATCAGAAATCTATGTTAGAACCAAGAATTCCTATTCCTGATTTGTTTTTTGGAGATAGAACTAAGTTTCTAAGTTTCAAAAATAATTGTAAGCTATTTCTGGCCTTGAAACCTCATTCTTCTGGTAATCCTATTCAACAGGTTTTGATTATTATTTCTTTTTTGCGCGGTGACCCTCAAGACTGGGCATTTTCTCTTGCGCCAGGAGACCCTGCATTGAGTAGTGTCGATGCATTTTTCCTGGCGCTCGGATTGCTGTACGATGAGCCTAATTCAGTGGATCAGGCTGAGAAAAATTTGCTGGCTTTGTGCCAGGGTCAGGATGATATAGAAGTATATTGTCAGAAATTTAGGAAATGGTCAGTACTCACTCAGTGGAATGAATCTGCGCTGGCAGCTTTGTTCAGAAAGGGTCTCTCTGAGGCTCTTAAGGATGTCATGGTGGGATTTCCTATGCCTGCTGGTTTGAATGAGTCTTTGTCTTTGGCCATTCAGATCGGTCGACGCTTGCGCGAGCGTAAATCTGTGCACCATTTGGCGGTACTGCCTGAGGTTAAACCTGAGCCTATGCAGTGCGATAGGACTATGACTAGAGTTGAACGGCAGGAATACAGACGTCTGAATGGTCTGTGTTTCTACTGTGGTGATTCCACTCATGCTATTTCTGATTGTCCTAAGCGCACTAAGCGGTCCGCTAGGTCTGCCGTCATTGGTACTGTACAGTCCAAATTCCTTCTGTCCATTACCTTGATATGCTCTTTGTCGTCGTTTTCTGTCATGGCGTTTGTGGATTCGGGCGCTGCCCTGAATCTGATGGATTTGGATTATGCTAAACGTTGTGGGTTTTTCTTGGAGCCTTTGCGGTGTCCTATTCCATTGAGAGGAATTGATGCTACACCTTTGGCCAAGAATAAACCTCAATACTGGGCCCAGCTGACCATGTGCATGGCTCCTGCACATCAGGAAGTTATTCGCTTTCTGGTGTTGCATAATCTGCATGATGTGGTCGTGTTGGGGTTGCCATGGCTACAAACCCATAATCCAGTATTGGATTGGAATTCCATGTCGGTATCCAGCTGGGGTTGTCAGGGGGTACATGGTGATGTTCCATTTTTGTCGATTTCGTCATCCACCCCTTCTGAGGTCCCAGAGTTCTTGTCTGATTATCAGGATGTATTTGAAGAGCCCAAGTCCGATGCTCTACCTCCGCATAGGGATTGTGATTGTGCTATCAATTTGATTCCTGGTAGTAAATTCCCTAAAGGTCGATTATTTAATTTATCCGTGCCCGAACACGCCGCTATAATAATAATAATAATAATAATAATTTTTATTTATATAGCGCCAACATATTCCGCAGCGCTTTACAAATTATAGAGGGGACTTGTACATACAATAGACATTACAGCATAACAGAAATACAGTTCAAAACAGATACCAGGAGGAGTGAGGGCCCTGCTCGTAAGCTTACAAACTATGAGGAAAAGGGGAGACACGAGAGGTGGATGGTAACAATTGCTATAGTTATTCGGACCAGCCATAGTGTAAGGCTTGGGTGTTCATGTAAAGCTGCATGAACCAGTTAATTAATTTTTTTTTTTTTTTTTTTTTTTTTTTTTTTTTTAATATAGGCCACACAGGGATCGTTAGGTTAATGCATTGAGGCGGTAGGCCAGTCTGAACAAATGAGTTTTTAGGGCACGCTTAAAACTGTGGGGATTGGGGATTAATCGTATTATCCTAGGTAGTGCATTCCAAAGAATCGGCGCAGCACGTGTAAAGTCTTGGAGACGGAAGTGGGAGGTTCTGATTATTGAGGATGCTAACCTGAGGTCGCTATGCGCAGTTATGTGAAGGAATCCCTGGAGAAGGGACATATTCGCCCATCGTCTTCACCACTGGGAGCAGGGTTCTTCTTTGTAGCCAAGAAGGATGGTTCGCTGAGACCGTGTATTGATTACCGCCTTCTTAATAAGATCACTGTTAAATTTCAGTATCCCTTGCCATTGTTATCTGACTTGTTTGCTCGGATTAAGGGGGCTAGTTGGTTCACTAAGATAGATCTTCGTGGTGTGTATAATCTGGTGAGAATCAGGCAAGGAGATGAATGGAAAACTGCATTCAATACGCCCGAGGGTCATTTTGAGTATCTAGTGATGCCGTTCGGACTTGCCAATGCTCCATCTGTGTTTCAGTCTTTTATGCATGACATCTTCCGTGAGTATCTGGATAAATTCCTGATTGTTTACTTGGATGACATTTTGATCTTCTCAGATGATTGGGAGTCTCATGTGAAGCAGGTCAGAATGGTTTTTCAGGTCCTGCGTGCTAACTCTTTGTTTGTGAAGGGATCAAAGTGTCTCTTCGGTGTGCAGAAAGTTTCATTTTTGGGGTTCATCTTTACCCCTTCTACTATCGAGATGGATCCAGTTAAGGTCCAAGCCATCCAGGATTGGATTCAGCCGACATCTCTGAAAAGTCTGCAAAAGTTCCTGGGCTTTGCTAATTTTTATCGTCGCTTCATCTGTAAGTTTTCTAGCATTGCAAAACCATTGACCGATTTGACCAAGAAGGGTGCTGATTTGGTTAATTGGTCTTCTGCTGCTGTGGAAGCTTTTCAGGAGTTGAAGCGTCGTTTTTGTTCTGCCCCTGTGTTGTGTCAGCCAGATGTTTCTCTTCCGTTCCAGGTCGAGGTTGATGCTTCTGAGATTGGAGCAGGGGCGGTTTTGTCACAGAGAGGTTCTGATTGCTCAGTGATGAAACCATGTGCTTTCTTTTCCAGGAAGTTTTTGCCCGCTGAGCGTAATTATTATGTGGGCAATCGAGAGTTGCTGGCCATGAAGTGGGCATTCGAGGAGTGGCGTCATTGGCTTGAAGGAGCTAAGCATCGCGTGGTGGTATTGACTGATCATAAGAACTTGACTTATCTCGAGTCTGCCAAGCGCTTGAATCCTAGACAGGCCCGTTGGTCGTTATTTTTTGCCCGCTTCGACTTTGTGATTTCGTACCTTCCGGGCTCTAAAAATGTGAAGGCGGATGCTCTGTCTAGGAGTTTTGTGCCCGACTCTCTGGGTATATCTGAGCCAGCGGGTATCCTCAAGGAAGGAGTCATTGTGTCTGCCATCTCCCCTGATTTGCGGCGGGTGCTACAAAACTTTCAGGCGAATAAACCTGATCGTTGTCCAGCAGAGAAACTGTTCGTCCCTGATAGGTGGACTAATAAACTTATCTCTGAACTTCATTGTTCGGTGTTGGCTGGTCATCCTGGAATCTTTGGTACCAGAGAGTTAGTGGCTAGATCCTTCTGGTGGCCATCTCTGTCACGGGATGTACGTACTTTTGTGCAGTCCTGTGGGATTTGTGCTAGGGCTAAGCCCTGCTGTTCTCGTGCCAGTGGGTTGCTTTTGCCCTTGCCGGTCCCAAAGAGGCCTTGGACACATATTTCGATGGATTTCATTTCTGACCTTCCCGTTTCTCAAAAGATGTCAGTCATTTGGGTGGTCTGTGATCGCTTTTCTAAAATGGTCCATCTGGTGCCCTTGGCTAAATTGCCTTCCTCCTCTGATTTGGTACCTTTGTTCTTTCAGCATGTGGTTTGGTTGCATGGCATTCCTGAGAATATTGTTTCTGACAGAGGTTCCCAGTTTGTTTCAAGGTTTTGGCGAGCCTTTTGTGGTAGGATGGGCATTGACCTATCCTTTTCCTCGGCTTTCCATCCTCAGACTAATGGCCAGACCGAACGAACCAATCAGACCTTGGAAACATATCTGAGATGTTTTGTTTCTGCAGACCAGGATGATTGGGTGTCCTTTTTGCCGTTGGCTGAGTTCGCCCTTAATAATCGGGCCAGCTCGGCTACCTTGGTTTCTCCATTTTTTTGCAATTCTGGGTTCCATCCTCGTTTCTCTTCAGGACAGGTTGAGTCTTCGGACTGTCCTGGTGTGGATTCTGTGGTGGATAGGTTGCAGCAGATCTGGACTCAGGTAGTGGACAATTTGATCTTGTCCCAGGAGAAAGCTCAACTTTTCGCTAATCGCAGACGCCGTGTGGGTCCCCGACTTCGTGTTGGGGATCTGGTTTGGTTATCTTCTCGTCATATTCCTATGAAGGTTTCCTCTCCTAAATTTAAACCTCGTTTTATTGGTCCGTATAGGATTTCTGAGGTTCTCAATCCTGTGTCTTTTCGTTTGACCCTCCCAGACTCCTTTTCCATACATAATGTATTCCATAGGTCGTTGTTGCGGAGATACGTGGCACCTATGGTTCCATCTGTTGAGCCTCCTGCCCCGGTTTTGGTGGAGGGGGAATTGGAGTATATTGTGGAGAAGATTTTGGATTCTCGTGTTTCTAGACGGAAACTCCAGTATCTGGTTAAATGGAAGGGTTATGCTCAGGAAGATAATTCCTGGGTTTTTGCCTCTGATGTTCATGCTTCCGATCTTGTTCGTGCCTTTCATGCGGCTCATCCTGGTCGGCCTGGGGGCTCTGGTGAGGGTTCGGTGACCCCTCCTCAAGGGGGGGGTACTGTTGTGAATTCTGTGGCTGAATTCACTCCTGTGGTCACAAGTGGTACTGCAGCTTCTGAGCTTCCTCCCTCAGGTGTTCTGGTGAGCTCGTTAACTGCTTCATTACTTAACTCCGCCTGATGCTGCTATCCTTGCTCCTTGTCAATGTTTCAGTGTTGGATCTGAGCTTCTCCTGATTGTTCCTGTGACCTGCTGCTCTGTATAGCTAAGTGCTTTTTGTTTTTTTGTTGCTTTTTTTCTGTCCAGCTTGTCTTTTGTTTTGCTGGAAGCTCTGAGACGCAAAGGGTGTACCGCCGTGCCGTTAGTTCGGCACGGTGGGTTTTTTTTGCCCCCTTTGCGTGGTTTTGCTTTAGGGTTTTTTGTAGACTGCAAAGTTCGCTTTACTGTCCTCGCTCTGTCCTAGAATATCGGGCCCCACTTTGCTGAATCTATTTCATCCCTACGTTTTGTCTTTTCATCTTACTCACAGTCATTATATGTGGGGGGCTGCCTTTTCCTTTGGGGAATTTCTCTGGGGCAAGTCAGGCCTATTTTTCTATCTTCAGGCTAGCTAGTTTCTTAGGCTGTGCCGAGTTGCCTAGGTAGTTGTTAGGCGCAATCCACAGCCGCTTTTAGTTGTGTTTAGGATAGGATCAGGTGTGCAGTCTACAGAGTTTCCACGTCTCAGAGCTCGTTCTTGTATTTTTGGGTATTTGTCAGATCACTGTGTGCGCTCTGATCGCTAAGCACACTGTGTTTCTGGATTGCCTTCATAACACCTGTCATTAGCAAACATAACAGTACAAGGAGCCAAACTAATGATTCTCAATAGAGGGAAAGAGAAAGTTCTGACATCATTTTTTTTTTTTTTTTCTCAGCTCTGTGTTCACTTTTTTTTTTCCCCTAGACATTTGGGTGATTCTGGACACAGGTGTGGACATGGATATTCAGGGTCTGTGCTCTTCAATGGATAATCTCGTTATAAATGTACAAAAAATTCAAGATACTATTGATCAGAAATCTATGTTAGAACCAAGAATTCCTATTCCTGATTTGTTTTTTGGAGATAGAACTAAGTTTCTAAGTTTCAAAAATAATTGTAAGCTATTTCTGGCCTTGAAACCTCATTCTTCTGGTAATCCTATTCAACAGGTTTTGATTATTATTTCTTTTTTGCGCGGTGACCCTCAAGACTGGGCATTTTCTCTTGCGCCAGGAGACCCTGCATTGAGTAGTGTCGATGCGTTTTTCCTGGCGCTCGGATTGCTGTACGATGAGCCTAATTCAGTGGATCAGGCTGAGAAAAATTTGCTGGCTTTGTGCCAGGGTCAGGATGATATAGAAGTATATTGTCAGAAATTTAGGAAATGGTCAGTACTCACTCAGTGGAATGAATCTGCGCTGGCAGCTTTGTTCAGAAAGGGTCTCTCTGAGGCTCTTAAGGATGTCATGGTGGGATTTCCTATGCCTGCTGGTTTGAATGAGTCTTTGTCTTTGGCCATTCAGATCGGTCGACGCTTGCGCGAGCGTAAATCTGTGCACCATTTGGCGGTACTGCCTGAGGTTAAACCTGAGCCTATGCAGTGCGATAGGACTATGACTAGAGTTGAACGGCAGGAATACAGACGTCTGAATGGTCTGTGTTTCTACTGTGGTGATTCCACTCATGCTATTTCTGATTGTCCTAAGCGCACTAAGCGGTCCGCTAGGTCTGCCGTCATTGGTACTGTACAGTCCAAATTCCTTCTGTCCATTACCTTGATATGCTCTTTGTCGTCGTTTTCTGTCATGGCGTTTGTGGATTCGGGCGCTGCCCTGAATCTGATGGATTTGGATTATGCTAAACGTTGTGGGTTTTTCTTGGAGCCTTTGCGGTGTCCTATTCCATTGAGAGGAATTGATGCTACACCTTTGGCCAAGAATAAACCTCAATACTGGGCCCAGCTGACCATGTGCATGGCTCCTGCACATCAGGAAGTTATTCGCTTTCTGGTGTTGCATAATCTGCATGATGTGGTCGTGTTGGGGTTGCCATGGCTACAAACCCATAATCCAGTATTGGATTGGAATTCCATGTCGGTATCCAGCTGGGGTTGTCAGGGGGTACATGGTGATGTTCCATTTTTGTCGATTTCGTCATCCACCCCTTCTGAGGTCCCAGAGTTCTTGTCTGATTATCAGGATGTATTTGAAGAGCCCAAGTCCGATGCTCTACCTCCGCATAGGGATTGTGATTGTGCTATCAATTTGATTCCTGGTAGTAAATTCCCTAAAGGTCGATTATTTAATTTATCCGTGCCCGAACACGCCGCTATGCGCAGTTATGTGAAGGAATCCCTGGAGAAGGGACATATTCGCCCATCGTCTTCACCACTGGGAGCAGGGTTCTTCTTTGTAGCCAAGAAGGATGGTTCGCTGAGACCGTGTATTGATTACCGCCTTCTTAATAAGATCACTGTTAAATTTCAGTATCCCTTGCCATTGTTATCTGACTTGTTTGCTCGGATTAAGGGGGCTAGTTGGTTCACTAAGATAGATCTTCGTGGTGTGTATAATCTGGTGAGAATCAGGCAAGGAGATGAATGGAAAACTGCATTCAATACGCCCGAGGGTCATTTTGAGTATCTAGTGATGCCGTTCGGACTTGCCAATGCTCCATCTGTGTTTCAGTCTTTTATGCATGACATCTTCCGTGAGTATCTGGATAAATTCCTGATTGTTTACTTGGATGACATTTTGATCTTCTCAGATGATTGGGAGTCTCATGTGAAGCAGGTCAGAATGGTTTTTCAGGTCCTGCGTGCTAACTCTTTGTTTGTGAAGGGATCAAAGTGTCTCTTCGGTGTGCAGAAAGTTTCATTTTTGGGGTTCATCTTTACCCCTTCTACTATCGAGATGGATCCAGTTAAGGTCCAAGCCATCCAGGATTGGATTCAGCCGACATCTCTGAAAAGTCTGCAAAAGTTCCTGGGCTTTGCTAATTTTTATCGTCGCTTCATCTGTAAGTTTTCTAGCATTGCAAAACCATTGACCGATTTGACCAAGAAGGGTGCTGATTTGGTTAATTGGTCTTCTGCTGCTGTGGAAGCTTTTCAGGAGTTGAAGCGTCGTTTTTGTTCTGCCCCTGTGTTGTGTCAGCCAGATGTTTCTCTTCCGTTCCAGGTCGAGGTTGATGCTTCTGAGATTGGAGCAGGGGCGGTTTTGTCACAGAGAGGTTCTGATTGCTCAGTGATGAAACCATGTGCTTTCTTTTCCAGGAAGTTTTTGCCCGCTGAGCGTAATTATTATGTGGGCAATCGAGAGTTGCTGGCCATGAAGTGGGCATTCGAGGAGTGGCGTCATTGGCTTGAAGGAGCTAAGCATCGCGTGGTGGTATTGACTGATCATAAGAACTTGACTTATCTCGAGTCTGCCAAGCGCTTGAATCCTAGACAGGCCCGTTGGTCGTTATTTTTTGCCCGCTTCGACTTTGTGATTTCGTACCTTCCGGGCTCTAAAAATGTGAAGGCGGATGCTCTGTCTAGGAGTTTTGTGCCCGACTCTCTGGGTATATCTGAGCCAGCGGGTATCCTCAAGGAAGGAGTCATTGTGTCTGCCATCTCCCCTGATTTGCGGCGGGTGCTACAAAAATTTCAGGCGAATAAACCTGATCGTTGTCCAGCAGAGAAACTGTTCGTCCCTGATAGGTGGACTAATAAACTTATCTCTGAACTTCATTGTTCGGTGTTGGCTGGTCATCCTGGAATCTTTGGTACCAGAGAGTTAGTGGCTAGATCCTTCTGGTGGCCATCTCTGTCACGGGATGTACGTACTTTTGTGCAGTCCTGTGGGATTTGTGCTAGGGCTAAGCCCTGCTGTTCTCGTGCCAGTGGGTTGCTTTTGCCCTTGCCGGTCCCAAAGAGGCCTTGGACACATATTTCGATGGATTTCATTTCTGACCTTCCCGTTTCTCAAAAGATGTCAGTCATTTGGGTGGTCTGTGATCGCTTTTCTAAAATGGTCCATCTGGTGCCCTTGGCTAAATTGCCTTCCTCCTCTGATTTGGTACCTTTGTTCTTTCAGCATGTGGTTTGGTTGCATGGCATTCCTGAGAATATTGTTTCTGACAGAGGTTCCCAGTTTGTTTCAAGGTTTTGGCGAGCCTTTTGTGGTAGGATGGGCATTGACCTATCCTTTTCCTCGGCTTTCCATCCTCAGACTAATGGCCAGACCGAACGAACCAATCAGACCTTGGAAACATATCTGAGATGTTTTGTTTCTGCAGACCAGGATGATTGGGTGTCCTTTTTGCCGTTGGCTGAGTTCGCCCTTAATAATCGGGCCAGCTCGGCTACCTTGGTTTCTCCATTTTTTTGCAATTCTGGGTTCCATCCTCGTTTCTCTTCAGGACAGGTTGAGTCTTCGGACTGTCCTGGTGTGGATTCTGTGGTGGATAGGTTGCAGCAGATCTGGACTCAGGTAGTGGACAATTTGATCTTGTCCCAGGAGAAAGCTCAACTTTTCGCTAATCGCAGACGCCGTGTGGGTCCCCGACTTCGTGTTGGGGATCTGGTTTGGTTATCTTCTCGTCATATTCCTATGAAGGTTTCCTCTCCTAAATTTAAACCTCGTTTTATTGGTCCGTATAGGATTTCTGAGGTTCTCAATCCTGTGTCTTTTCGTTTGACCCTCCCAGACTCCTTTTCCATACATAATGTATTCCATAGGTCGTTGTTGCGGAGATACGTGGCACCTATGGTTCCATCTGTTGAGCCTCCTGCCCCGGTTTTGGTGGAGGGGGAATTGGAGTATATTGTGGAGAAGATTTTGGATTCTCGTGTTTCTAGACGGAAACTCCAGTATCTGGTTAAATGGAAGGGTTATGCTCAGGAAGATAATTCCTGGGTTTTTGCCTCTGATGTTCATGCTTCCGATCTTGTTCGTGCCTTTCATGCGGCTCATCCTGGTCGGCCTGGGGGCTCTGGTGAGGGTTCGGTGACCCCTCCTCAAGGGGGGGGTACTGTTGTGAATTCTGTGGCTGAATTCACTCCTGTGGTCACAAGTGGTACTGCAGCTTCTGAGCTTCCTCCCTCAGGTGTTCTGGTGAGCTCGTTAACTGCTTCATTACTTAACTCCGCCTGATGCTGCTATCCTTGCTCCTTGTCAATGTTTCAGTGTTGGATCTGAGCTTCTCCTGATTGTTCCTGTGACCTGCTGCTCTGTATAGCTAAGTGCTTTTTGTTTTTTTGTTGCTTTTTTTCTGTCCAGCTTGTCTTTTGTTTTGCTGGAAGCTCTGAGACGCAAAGGGTGTACCGCCGTGCCGTTAGTTCGGCACGGTGGGTTTTTTTTGCCCCCTTTGCGTGGTTTTGCTTTAGGGTTTTTTGTAGACTGCAAAGTTCGCTTTACTGTCCTCGCTCTGTCCTAGAATATCGGGCCCCACTTTGCTGAATCTATTTCATCCCTACGTTTTGTCTTTTCATCTTACTCACAGTCATTATATGTGGGGGGCTGCCTTTTCCTTTGGGGAATTTCTCTGGGGCAAGTCAGGCCTATTTTTCTATCTTCAGGCTAGCTAGTTTCTTAGGCTGTGCCGAGTTGCCTAGGTAGTTGTTAGGCGCAATCCACAGCCGCTTTTAGTTGTGTTTAGGATAGGATCAGGTGTGCAGTCTACAGAGTTTCCACGTCTCAGAGCTCGTTCTTGTATTTTTGGGTATTTGTCAGATCACTGTGTGCGCTCTGATCGCTAAGCACACTGTGTTTCTGGATTGCCTTCATAACACCTGTCATTAGCAAACATAACACCTGGGACAAGTCATCTTTCTTGAAGGGGTAAGACCGTCACATGAAAAGATCGCAGCAGTACATGGCTGCCCCCCCGAAGACTGTGAAGGATGTTCAGGCTTTCCTGGGACTCACCGGCATTATCGACCGTTCGTGAAAAACTTCACCTGCATTGCTAACCTGCTGTTAAAGTGTTGAATGGAGTGCCGTCTGGTGCGAAGAATCGGACCATACAGTTGAGAGATAGTCAGGAACAAGCTTTCTGAGCCCTGAAGATGGCTCTAAAGGAAGCACCCATACTGGCCTATGCAGACTTCTCTCAACCCTTCATCCTCCACACTGACGGAAGTCTACATGGCCTGTGAGCTGTATTGTCACAAATGCAGGACAGAAAATAGCAGGCGATTGCCTATGTGCATAGATCTCTCCATGAATCTGAAAGCAACCAGGATAACTACAGCTCTTTCAAGCTAGAACTGCTGGCGTTGCTGTAGGCCATGACTGAGAAGTTTGCAGAGTACCTATCGGGGTCTGAAGTCTTAGTATGCACAACAACCCTCTAGCTCATCTGGAAAATGCAAAGCTAGGAGCGGAGATGGGTGGGCCACATGGCTAAGTACCGGTACAAGATTGCTTATCGGAGGGGAGCCAAAAACACCCATGTTGATGCTTTATCTAGAGTGACTCATGAGTGACCTGGACCTAACCGTGGTGAAGAGCTGCAGGCTGATGAGATCCCAGAATTTCATAATCCCGCCAGGTCATTGGTGGCCATGCAAGGACAGATCACGGAGACGTCCAAAGGACACACATTAGGACAACTCCGCAATGACTAGATAAGGCTTCAGAGAGAGAACTCACTCAGATGAGACAATAAATGGCTTTAAGCCAACTTCCCAACAAAAGAGAGAGATGCTTTGTCCCCGGGAACCTTACAGATCCTTTGACAATGGGAGTTGCTTCAACTGAAAGATGGCCTACTGTATCGGCAGGTGCAGTTGACACGGGAATGGGGAGTCACCTGGCAAGTGGTGCTCCCAGAAAAATTGCTCCGTGAGGTGGCTATCGAAGCCCATGAGAGAGGGGTGCACTTTGGCCCAGAGAAGACGTTCCAATGGCTGCAGACACTGGTCTGTCATCCTCAGCTGAAAGCAGCAGTAGATGAAGTTTGTCAACATTGCAGGAGCTGTGAGTTAGCAAAGCCTCCAGAGCAGAGGGCCCCTACACAAACTATTGTGACCTCTGCCTGTCTAGAGGTGCTGATGATTGACTACATGACTATAGGCCCAGCTCATCTTGGATACGAGCACTGCCTGGTGATGACCGACCACTTCACCAAATTTGCTGTGGTGAATCCAACTCGGGATCAAACTGCTGAGTCGGCAGCACAGGCCATTTGCAGAGACTTCATCCCAGTGAATGGCTGTCCGAAGAGGATTCACTCTGACCAAGGTGCCTATTTTCAAGGACGGGTTGTGGAAGAACTGCATCGCCTGTACCAGATCGAGAAGTCGAGAACAATGCCATACCATCCCCAAGGAAATCGGGCTTGCGAGCATTTCAATCAGACACTGATTCAAATGCTGCGGATGCTGGAGGAAGACAGAAAAGTTTACTGGCCTGAATTTGTGGCTGCATTAATATGGGTGTACACCATTTGCAGACTCTGCATCGCCTTGTGCAGGCCAAGTTTCGGGAGCTGGAACACCATGAGACGAATTCCCTGCGAAGGACAGCTCTTGGTCTGAGACAAACGTCCTCGACGTAAGTTGGAGTACGGGTGGGAGAAAACCCCATATTGGGTAAAACGCCAGATTGGAACCAAAGGTCTGGTTTATGAGATCCAACCTGAAGGGAAAGAATGTGCTCCCACTTGCGTAGTCCATCGGAACATGCTGCGTCCTTGCTTGTCACGAGACCCCAACCAACCTGAACGAGCATAAGTTGGTCCTGAAACACTCGCATCTGCAGCTTTTGACTGTGAAGAGGAGAATTCTTTGATCTGCTATTTTTTGACTCAGGAGAGGAACAGGAGCCTGAAGCTCCCAAAACGGCTGCTCCATTGAACTTGGGCGTGTCTTTACCCCCTCAACCAAACTTCACTACTCACCCTGAATCACCCACTCAGCCTGACTCCATTACTCAACCTGGCTTACGCCGCACCAAACGGACAACAGCTGAAATGCTACCCAACTGATATGAACAAGACCAATTCATTTGGCAGTGAATCATCCAAGAGATGGAGGAGTGTCAACGTTTGCTACAGGAAGTCTCACCCGTGGAATGGTGAGCAAAAAGATAGGGAGAGTGTAAGAAGAATGACCGGACCACGGGTACCTGTTCTGTGCCGGGTCTGGAACTGTCAGGGCTGTCTCCTCTGATGTCCGGGTGAAATCTAATGAGACCAGACAAACCTAATTATCCGGGAGTAGAGGGTGTGTTTAAGCGGCTGCAGACACAGCGTGTGTGTAAGTAATTAGTTGAGGCAGCAACAGACAGTGCGTGGCAGTTAGAAGTGAGTGCTCTGGCCTTGGAGCCCTGTCACAGAGCAGACCCACACCCACAGATCCCCACAGCGACCAGCAGCATTCGCCAGGAGAGATGTGCAGGATGCCCATTGGTCAATCTGAGGCGAGGTGCCAAAGACTCTTGGCTCGTGAGTACCACACATGCTTCACCTCAGATTGAACTCAGTGTGGGACCGTAAGTTGTGCCCTGATTCCCCCATATATGTCTACCGGTCTACATTGAACCTGCAAAGTGTTGAAACTTATACCCTCTTTGTTGTATCAGTAGATGAACTAAAGGCTCAGCGGAAAGTTCCCGAAGCCAACTGCAGCCACCAGAAGACGGATCCTCGTTACTCATAGGACTTCATTGGATCAGCATCGCATCAGCCATTGTTGGCACTGTCACCGCTTCACAACACCCATGGCCTGAGGATCAGTGGATAGGATAAGTTAACCCCACAAGAACTGTCAACATTTTTGATTGAAGGAGAGACCTCCCAAATGTAGGAGTGAGAGCCCTCAAAAATGTAAAAAAAAAAAAAAAAATCTAAAGCGAAAACACTACATGTGAACATATGGTAAAAGAGAGATATTTTTTTTTTATTTTATTTTGCATTATATACAAGTAATTATGAAGGAAAAATATGTTTCTTAGCATTTTTCCTTTTAAAAAAATTAGGTTTGGTTTGGTAGGTCTTATTATAAATCCGTAAAATCTCCACAATTGTCTGACAACATTATGTCCAGATGCCTTATGTGAGTCAGAAAGGCATGCAATTATCTTCTCCTTGCTGTTTCCATTTAGTTTTAGCTGTTTCCCCATCCATTTCAGCTTTTCCCTCAGGACGCCAAACCTGTTTGTTGGTCCAGCAGAAAAATATTCTGCTTTCCCATTGATTTGCATTGGATATGTTATTCGGCACAAATAAACAAATATTACAAATTATTTGTACTGATTTTCCCTAATCTGCATATTTCACTATTCGCTCATCACTAATTAGAGTGCCTTGCAAATTAATTGGGACAAAGCAAAAAAACACATATTTTTGAATATTTAATAATAAAATGTTATAATGCACTGTTACATACTAATTTTAGTAAAAAATGTGTTCTCCTTTAGCAGATATGAGATTTTCAATGTGTTGTGGCATTGATTCTACCAAGTTTTTGCATAATTTCTTCAATTCTTCATCATTGAACCACACTTGCATGGCACTGTTTATCATGCGTTCTTTGGTTGTACAGTCCATTTTGCCAAGACGTCTCTTCACATTGCTCCACAAATTTTCTATAGGATATAAGTCTGGTGAATTGCCTGGCCAGTCCAGCACTTTTACTTTATTTTCTTCCAGGAATTTCTTCACACACTTGGAATTGTGGCATGGAGCCAAATCTTGTTGGAATGTCCCTTCAAATTTACGCATGAATGGCACAATAAAACCATCAACAGGAAATAAGCTCCCTGTGCCATCAGCTGTAAAAAAGCCTCAAAACATCTGTTTTTGAGGGTATTTTACAGTTTGTTGAATATGATCAGCTCGCAATGGTTCATTTTTGCTTCTTCTAACAACTAGTGTTGAGCATTCCGATACCGCAAGTATCGGGTATCGGCCGATATTTGCGGTATCGGAATTCTGATACCGAGTTCCGATATTTTTGCGATATCGGGAATCGGTATCGGGATGAAGATTGATGTGTAAAATAAAGAATAAAAATAAAAAATATTGATATACTCACCCTCGGATGCGCCCTGGTTCTAACCGCTGCAACCGCCATGCTTCTGTTCCTAAGAATGAGCGCGTGAAGGACCTTCGATGACGTCGCGGCTTGTGATTGGTCACGTGAGCGGTCACATGAGCAGTCACGCGACCAATCACAAGCCGCGACGTCATCGAAGGTCCTTTACGCGCTCATTCTTAGGAAGGGAATCATGGCGGTTGCAGCGGTTACAACCAGGGCGCGTCCGAGGGTGAGTATATCAATATTTTTTATTTTTATTCTTTATTTTACACATGAATATGGATCCCAGGGCCTGAAGGAGAGTTTCCTCTCCTTCAGACCCTGGGAACCATAGAGGATACCTGCCGATATTTGTGTCCCATTGACTTGTATTGGTATCGGATATCGGTATCGGCAATATCCGATATTTTTCAGATATCGGCCGATACCATTCGATACTGATACTTTCAATTATCGGACGGTATCGCTCAACATTACTAACAACACTTGCTCTGTACCCTTGAACAAAAAGATGGGTTTCATCAATGAAAAGTACCTTTTTCCACTGGCTAGTTGACCAAGATTTATTTATTATATGTTAAAACTGGTTTGAATCACTGACTGGTAAACAACTTACGATTTTACTTAAAAATGCTTTGTCCCAATTAATTTGCACAGCACTGTATTACTATTACTACACCTAATACACATTGGGATAAGATCATAGAGATGGAAATACTCCTTTTAGCACCTCTAATGCTCTCCTATTCAGAATGGTTAGCATTTTGCAGGATCAAAATTTGCCGAGAGACCCCTTTTAACCCCTTCCTGACCTTTGACGCAGCGTATGCGTCATGAAAACCCGTGCCAATCCGACCTGTGATGCAGCATATGCGTCATGGCCGGATTGGGCTCCTGCAGGCCGGGTGAAAGGGTTAACTCCAATTTCACCCGGCCTTCAGGGACAGGGGGAGTGGTAGTTTAGCCCAGGGGGGGTGGCTTCACCCCCCCGTGGCTACGATCGCTCTGATTGGCTGTTGAAAGTGAAACTGCCAATCAGAGCGATTTGTAATATTTCACCTAAAAAACTGGTGAAATATTACAATCCAGCCATGGCCGATGCTGCAATATCATCGGCCATGGCTGGAAACACTTTTGTGCCCTCACCCCACCCCACCCCACGGATTGCCCCCCCAGCCCTCCGATCTGTGGTCCGCTCCCCTCCATCCTGTGCTCAGCTCCCCTGTCCTCCTGTCCGCTCCCCCCGTGCTCCAATCCACCCCCCCTGCACACCGATCCACCCCCCGCACACCAATCCACCCGCCCGCACACCGATCCACCCCCCGCACACCGATCCACCCACCTGCACACCGATCCACCCGCCCGCACACCGATTCACCCCCCATGCTCCGATCCACCCCCCGTGCTCCGACGCCCCCCCCCCGTGCCCTGATCTCCCCCCCTTATACTTACCGAGCCTCCCGGGGTCCGTCCGTCTTCTTTCCTGGGCGCCACCAGGTTCCAAAATGGTGGGCGGACTGCCGGCCGGCAGATTCGTTCCAATGTGAATTTTGATCATTGTGATAAAACCTATCGCAGTGATCAAAATAAAAAAAACAGTAAATGACCCCCCCCCCCTTTGTCCCCCATAGGTAGGGACAATAATAAAATAAAGATTTTTTTTTTCCACTAAGGTTGGAGTTAGAACTAGGGTTAGAGTTAGGGTTAGGGTTAGGGGTAGGGTTAGGGGTAGGGTTAGGGGTAGGGAAAGGGTTAGGGTTAGGGGTAGGGTTAGGGGTAGGGTTAGGGGTAGGGTTAGCGGTAGGGTTAGGGATAGGGTTAGGGCTAGGGTTAGGGCTAGGGTTAGGGGTAGGGTTAGGGTTTCGGTATGTGCACACGTATTCTGGTCCTCTGCGGATTTTTCCGCAGCGGATTTGATAAATCCACAGTGCTAAACCGCTGCGGATTTATGGCAAATTTACCACGGTTTTTTTGCGCATTTCACTGCGGTTTTACAGCTGCGATTTTCTATTGAAACAGTTGTTAAACCGCTGCGGAATCCGCAGAAAGAAGCGACATGCTGCGGAATGTAAACCCCTGCGTTTCCGTGCAGTTTTTCTGCAGCATGTGTACAGCGATTTTTGTTTCCCATAGGTTTACATTGAACTGTAAACTCATGGGAAACTGCTGCGTTTTCCGCAGCGTGTGCACATACCTTTAGAATTTGGCTATGTGCACACGGTGCGGATTTGGCTGCAGATCCGCAGCGGATTGGCCGCTGCGGATCCGCAGCAGTGTTCCATCAGGTTTACAGTACCATGTAAACATATGGAAAACCAAATCCGCTGTGCCCATGGTGCGGAAAATACCGCGCGGAAACGCTGCGTTGTATTTTAAGCAGCATGTCAATTCTTTGTGCGGATTCCGCAGCGTTTTACACCTGATCCTCAATAGGAATCCGCAGGTGAAATCTGCACAAAAAACACTGGAAATCCGCGGTAAATCTGCAGGTAAAACGTACTGCCTTTTACCCGCAGATTTTTCAAAAATAGTGCGGAAAAATCTCACACGAATCCGCAACGTGGGCACATAGCCTTAGGGTTAGGGTTTGGTTGGAATTAGGGTTGTGGTTAGGGTTAGGGGTGTGTTGGGGTTAGGGTTGTGGTTAGGGTTACGGCTACAGTTGGGATAAGGGTTAGGGGTGTGTTGGCGTTAGAATTGAGGGGTTTCCACTGTTTAGGCACATCAGGGGGTCTCCAAACGCAACATGGCGCCACCATTGATTCCAGCCAATCTTTTATTCAAAAAGTCAAATGGCGCTCCCTCCCTTCTGAGCCCCGAAGTGTGCCCAAACAGTGGTTTACCCCCACATATGGGGTACCAGCATAGTCAGGACAAACTGCGCAACAATTACTGGGGTCCAATTTCTCCTGCTACCCTTGAGAAAATAAAAAATTGCTTGCTAAAACATCATTTTTGAGGAAAGAAAAATGATTTTTTATTTTCACGGCTCTGCGTTGTAAACGTCTGTGAAGCACTTGGGGGTTCAAAGTGCTCACCACATATCTAGATAAGTTCCTTGGGGGGTCTAGTTTCCAAAATGGGGTCACTTGTGGGGGGTTTCTACTGTTTAGGCACACCAGGGGCTCTGCAAACGCAACGTGACGCCCGCAGACCATTCCATCAAAGTCTGCATTTCAAAAGTCACTACTTCCCTTCTGAGCCCCGACGTGTGCCCAAACAGTGGTTTACCCCCACACATGGGGTATCAGCGTACTCAGGAGAAACTGAACAACAACTCTTGGGGTCCAATTTCTCCTGTAACCCTTGGGAAAATAAAAAATTCTGGGCTAAAAATTATTTTTGAGGAAAGAAAACGTATTTATTATTTTTACGGCTCTGCGTTATAAACTTCTGTGAAGTACTTGGGGGTTGAAAGTGCTCACCACATATCTAGATTAGTTCCTTTCGGGGTCTAGTTTCAAAAATGGGGTCACTTGTGGGGGGTTTCTACTGTTTAGCCACATCAGGGGCTCTGCAAACGCAACGTGACGCCCGTAGAGCATTCCATCAAAGTCTGCATTTCAAAACTTCACTACTTCACTTCCGAGCCCCGACGTGTGCCCAAACAGTAGTTTACCCCCACATATGGGGTATCACCGTACTCAGGAGAAACTGGACAACAAATATTGGGGTCAAATTTTTCCTGTTACCCTTGGGAAAATTAAAAAATTGCGGGCTAAAAAATCATTTTTGAGAAAATAATTTTTTTTTTTATTTTCATGGCTCTGCGTTATAAACTTCTGTGAAGCACTTGAGGGTTCAAAGTGCTCACCACACATCTAGATTAGTTCCTTTGGGGTCTAGTTTCCAAAATGGGGTCATTTCTGGGGGATCTCCAATGTTTAGGCACACAGGGGCTCTCCAAACGCAACATGGTGTCCGCTAATGATTGGAGCTAATTTTCCATTTAAAAAGCCAAATGGCGTGCCTTCCCTTCCGAGCCCTGCCGTGCGCCCAAACAGTGGTTTACCCCCACATATGGGGTATCTGCGTACTCAAGACAAACTGGACAACAACATTTATGGTCCAATTTCTCCTATTACCGTTGGCAAAATAGGAAATTCCAGGCTAAAAAATCATTTTTGAGGAAAGAAAAATTATTTTTTATTTTCATGGGTCTGCGTTATAAACTTCTGTGAAGCACCTGGGGGTTTAAAGTGCTCAGTATGCACCTAGATAAGTTCCTTGGGGGGTCTAGTTTCCAAAATGGGGTCACTTGTGGGGGAGCTCCAATGCATAGGCACACAGGGGCTCTCCAAACGCGACATGGTGTCCGCTAACAATTGGAGCTAATTTTCCATTCAAAAATTCAAAAGGCGCGCCTTCCCTTCCGAGCCCTGCCGTGTGCCCAAACAGTGGTTTACCCCCACATATGAGGTATCGGCATACTCAGGAGAAATTGCCCAACAAACTTAAGGATCCATTTTATCCTATTGCCCATGTGAAAATGAAAAAATTGAGGCGAAAAGAAATTTTTTGTGAAAAAAAAGTACTTTTTCATTTTTACGGATCAATTTGTGAAGCACCTGAGGGTTTAAAGTGCTCACTAGGCATCTACATAAGTTCCTTGGGGGGTCCAGTTTCCAAAATTGGGTCACTTGTGGGGGAGCTCCAATGTTTAGGCACACAGGGTCTCTCCAAACGCGACATGGTGTCCGCTAACGATGGAAAAAATTTTTCATTCAAAAAGTCAAATAGCGTTCCTTCCCTTCCGAGCCTTACCATGTGCCCAAACAGTGGTTTACCCCACATGTGAAGTATCGGTGTACTCAGGAGAATTTACCCAACAAGTTTTAGGATCCATTTTATCCTGTTGCCCATGTGAAAATGAAAAAATTGAGGCTAAAAGAATTTTTTTGTGAAAAAAAAGTACTTTTTCATTTTTACGGATCAATTTGTGAAGCACCTGGGGCTTTAAAGTGCTCACTATGCATCTAGATAAGTTCCTTGGGGCGTCTAGTTTCCAAAATGGGGTCACTTGTGGGGGAGCTCTAATTTTTAGGCACACGGGGGCTCTCCAAATATGACATGGTGTCCGCTAAAGAGTGGAGCCAATTTTTGATTCAAAAAGTCAAATGGCACTCCTTCCCTTCCAAGCCCTGCCGTGCGCCCAAACAGTGGTATACCCCCACATATGAAGTATCAGCGTACTCAGGACAAATTGGACAACAACATTCATGGTTCAGTTTCTCCTTTTACCATTGGGAAAATAAAAAAATTGTTGCTGAAAGATCATTTTTGTGACAAAAAAGTTAAATGTTCATTTTTTCCTTATATGTTGCTTCTGCTGCTGTGAAGCACCTGAAGGGTTAATAAACTTCTTGAATGTGGTTTTTTGCACCTTGAGGGGTGCAGTTTTTAGAATGGTGTCACTTTTGGGTATTTTCAGCCATATAGACCCCTCAATCTGACTTCAAATGTGAGGTGGTCCCTAAAAAAAATGGTTTTGTAAATTTCATTGTAAAAATGAGAAATCGCTGGTCAAATTTTAACCATTATAACTTCCTAGCAAAAAAAAAATTTGTTTCCAAAATTGTGCTGATGTAAAGTATACATGTGGGAAATGTTATTTATTAACTATTTTGTGTCACATAACTCTCTGGTTTAACAGAATAAAAATTCAAAATGTGAAAATTGCCAAATTTTTGAAATTTTCGCCAAATTTCTGTTTTTATCACAAATAAACACAGAATTTATTGACCTAAATTTACCACTAACATGAAGCCCAATATGTCACGAAAAAATAATCTCAGAACCGCTAGGATCCATTGAAGCGTTCCTGAGTTATTACCTCATAAAGGGACACTGGTCAGAATTGCAAAAAACGGCAAGGTCTTTAAGGTCAAAATAGGCTGGGTCATGAAGGGGTTAAATATCTCTTGTTGCTTTGCAGGGAAGGCATCAATGAGGTTCGTCTAATTGTTCACATCCACTGCTATCTGCTTCTATCCCTTACAAAATTTTACATCTCAATATGGTTTTTGTTAGTTTTTCTATAACTCCCTGGTAGCCAGCCAACCAGTGAGAGGGATAACTGCTGTATAGCTTTAAATACAAACAGTTGCATTATTCCATCAAATATGTAACACAAAATATAAAAAGTCACAGAAACTACGAGTTATTCAACAATCAAAGCTTAGATATCTGAGAAATAACTTTTTCGACCCAATGGAACTAAAGTTAAGAAACTAAAAAAAATGGACATTTTCTTTCCCTGGTCCTTCTTATAGACTAAAATAGTTCATCCATTATTTAAACTGATTTGAAAAGTATGTGGGGTTTTCATGGTGCTCAACGTTCTGTATTTTAACCCTCCTTAAAACTCCTTTTTAATTATTAAATAAATTTACAATAGGTTGGACTAATTTTTGTGTACTGGCTCTCATAGATTGTCAAGGAACCTGGATAGAAGACAGATGCAGTAAAGCAGTTTTTTCCCTGTTTTCACATACATGTGTTTGTAGTCAATTGGGCCCCCCAAAAAATATTTCTTATTATTCGGATACATTTAAGCCTATATATTTTATTATTCATTGAACTACATTGGTAACAAAAAAGTCAGCAAATTCTTTCTGTGATAACATACTCATAGTTACATTTGAAATCTGCATGAAACTATTTTATTTTTTGGGGGCGAGAATAGGGGAAACGACCTGCTGCCGGCGCTGAGAGCATACATCGCAGGAGCTGGGTGAGTATTTCCCAGCAAGCGGGGGAGCACACAGGGGATGGGAGGCAGGTGGTGACTCACAAACTTTATTTTTAAGGGAAAAAAAAAACCTTGACTTTTCATTCCTTCTCTCCAGCGAACGCTGCTGGGGAGAAAGAATGAATGCTGGCTTCAGCACCACACGCTGGGGAGACAGCGCTTACTGTAGCGCTGTCTCTCCTGCGGGCGGTACGTGCACATGGAGGAGAGTGCACACTGTTCTCCATGTGCACGTGTGCGGCATGTATTGCGGTACGTGCTGCCGGCAAAAAGCGGACATGTCTCCGTGTTTTGCACACAGACACACGGTCCGTGAAAACACGGAGACATGTGCATAGACCCATTCATTTGAATGGGTCTACGTGTGTCAGTGTCTCCGGTACGTGAGACAACTGTCACTACACGTACCGGAGAAACTGACGTGTGAAAGAGGCCTTAGGCTGGATTCACATGTGTAAACAGTCTTAGGTCTCCTTACCCCAACCATTATGTGTTAACCTAAACGCAGGATAATACGCACCAAACATCTTTTTTCAGGCAGATTCCACCCAAAACCCACCTGAAAAAGTGTACCATAAAATGCCCATAGTGCACAGCATTGTTAAAATGGCATTGCTGTGCTCATGTTATGCCTTACGTTACTTCTTTTAACTGCTTAAAGATAAGAAAACGCTGCAGCGGATGAAAGTAGCAGCATGTTGATTTTTCACAGTGTAAGGAGATGGACATATTGCCCTGTTCCCCCTTGAAGACATCAGTGCTGTGTACAACAATATAAAGTATAATGTGTATAATGTCATGTGCTATTGTGAGGGTGAGGTGTTATGATTAGTGATGAGCGAGCATACTGGTTGCTCGGGTTTTCCTGAGTACGCTCGGGTGTTCTCTGATTATTTGTGACTGCTCAGAGATTTAGTTTTAGTCCCAGCAGCTGGATGATTTGTGACTGTTAGACAGCTTGATTACATATGGGGATTCCCTAGCAACCAGGCAATCCCCACATGTACTCAGGCTGGCTAGCAGCCGTAAATCATGCAGCTGTGTCAACATAAACTAAATCTCCGAGAAGTCACAAATGCTCGGAGATCACCCGAGCGTGCTCGGGAAACCCGAGTAATGAGTATACTCGCTCATCACTAGTTATGATGCATTGTAGTCTTGTGCATTGTACTGTTAGGAAGCTGAGTTCTGCCCAGCAACAGACAGCGAAAAGGGTAAGATAGAATTAAGTGTTGGGGCTAGCCTATGGGGGGCTAGAGCAGGGGACAGACACAGTTTCTGCTTAAAAATTTAGTCAAGGCCCAGTGAAAGACAGAAAAGGATCTAAGGTACAGTGTGTGCCACAGATTGTGAGTGTACCTTAGCCTAGAGAGGAGATCAAAGCATAGGATAGCGAGATTCTGAATACCGGAAGAGAAGGAAAGAGTTTACTGAGTTACAGCATGATCAAGGTGAGATGAGTCAGCAAACTGACCAGAGGACGAGGACACTGAGTGAGACAGGTCGGTATACTAGACGGACCAGAACGTGGACTTAAGTGATTGCCTCAGCTAAGCGTTCCTTAGGCATCGACAACCTACAAGCGAGTTTCAGCCATATTGGCATTATACCTTTAAAAGGAAAAAGTCGAGTAACTATAGGAAGAAAGGATGACTTTCACGGACTGTAATGTGGTACCAGACTGGGTTGTGCAGAAACAAGTAAGAATAATGAAAACTGGAACCAGAGAAGTAAAGGAAGTGAAGAGAATATGTATAGAGATGCACAGTGATATTGAAACGTATGAGAAGAAATGTGCCGCTACCTCATTTATATAGTTGTCATCAGACTTATGTTCAGTAAAACTATGTTTTCGAAGAACTGGTGGTCTACCTCATTGAACAATGAAACATCTGGTCTTGGAAAACCAGCAACATCCTATGACCTACACCAATTTAACGCCCTCACAGCACAAGCCCATATACCCAGCCAGGACCCCGACTTTCATGTAATGGGCCGGGGAGCAAGAGATGAGAAAGTCGCTCACTGCTACTGTTACAACAGTTTTGAGACAAAGACGTTTGGGGCAGAGCAGATGCAAGAACGTTGGCAAGCCACTGGCTATGCTGCCTGAGCAAAACAACTGCCTGCGTTTTTCTGATGTGACTTCATCTGAGAACTTCTGTTTTTCTTGGCATCTAAATGAAGCCATGTACGAATACCCTTAGTACTGTCAAAGTTATCGCAACATATATAGTGGTGGGTAAATGGATGGTAGCGGTTTATCAATGCTGTCACACACTATCTGTAATGTTTAATCAGTGCTTTATGGCTTAGTTCCTTTTATCTATAGTCAAGCAAATATGTCATTCACAGCTCACCGTATTCTCTGACGCTGCTTTTATACAGATCGGATTGGCTCTGCTATACCTTAATGTTTGTCAGCTACAAGCTTCACAAGGAAACTTGAAGGGCCACACCCGAGGTCATATGAGCCTTCTCTTGTTCTTTTAATCTTATGCTTTGTGAAAAATATCAAGAATAATTTTTTGGACAATATATGTGAATTGAATCAAATTGTTTGAATTGTCCATTTAGAGCAAATTTATTTTCTTATAAGAATCAACTTTAAAACTTTTTATCATTAAAAAAAACAACCTTTTGGCTAAGCTGTGTATGGTCTTGGAAATACAAAAAACTATCAGTTAATGAGATTAAAGAAATTCAGAACTTATAAGAGAAAGAGATGCACAGAAAACCATTAGAATATAAAACATGAAGTTTATTGACAATAAACAAAACATTGTAAAAAAAAAGTGCATATCACAGGCGAATGCATGGTGAAGACAGTGTCCTGTCAGAATGAGAAGGCGCCACAGCTTAGCAGGACAAAAAGATGTAACTGTATAAATAAAGATGCACAAATAACTGAAATAAGTGAAATATTGTGTACATACAGTACAGACCAAAAGTTTGGACACACCTTCTCATTTAAAGATTTTTCTGTATTTTCATGACTATGGAAATTGTACATTCACACGGAAGGCATCAAAACTATGAATTAACACATGTGGAATTATATACTTAACAAAAAAATGTGAAACAACTGAAATGATGTCTTATATTCTAGGTTCTTCAAAGTAGCCACCTTTTGCTTTGATGACTGCTTTGCACACTCCTGGCATTCTCTTGATGGTATTTTGGATAAATTTACTCACCAGTAACAAAGTGAGTATACCTTCATATCTACGCAATATTTTAATTTTTTCAATATTATGTGTGCATCTTTATTTATACAGTTACATCTTTTTTGTCCTGCTAGCTCTGGTGCTTTCTCATTTTGACTGGACTCTGTCTTCACCATGTATTCGCCTGCAATATGCACTTTTTTACAATGTTTTAATTATTGCCAACAAACTTCATGTTTTATAGTTTAATGGTTTTCTGTGCATCTCTTTCTCTTATAAGTTCTGGTCTGTCCTCCTTGCACATAACGTTTACTTATTATCCTCACCTGAGACAGGGTCGCTTGACTGTTTTGTGTATTTTTCCTGTATCTTTAGCTTACATATAGGATTAAAGAAGTTGTGCACTACTTGGACAACTTCTTCTGATACCCCTCGCTTAAAATAATGAAGCTTATACTCCCTTTCCTTGCCGGCACCTTCCCGTGGTCCTGATACTACTTCTCCCAGAGCTTCCGTGCTGCTGTTGTGACTAGTGATGAGCGAATATACTCGTTACTCGAGATTTCTCAAGCACGCTCGGGGGTCCTCCGAGTATTTTTTAGTGCTCAGTGCTTTAGCTTTTCTTGCCGCAGCTGATTGATTTACATCTGTTAGCCAGCATAAGTACATGTGGGGGTTGCCTGGTTGCTAGGGAATCCCCACATGTACTTATGCTGGATAACAGATGTAAATCATTCAGCTGCGGCAATAAAAACTAAATCTCAGAGCACTAAAAAATACTCGGAGGACCCCCGAGCGTGCTGGAGATACCTCGAGTAACGAGTATATTCGCTCATCACTAGTTGTAACACATGACAGCGGCTCCCAATCAGCCCTGAAGTCACTGTCCCCACCTTCAGACAAATCAAACATGATGAGGAAGTCCAGGCTGCAGCTACATCACAAGTCACAACACTACTCGAGAGCCTCGGGAAGAGCGAGTACCGACACCGCTGGAACAGTGCCAATGAGTTTTAATATTTTATCAGGGCCCAACATTTTGATCAAGATCGAGTTGTCCTAGTAGTGGAAAACCCCTTTAAGGTCTATTTATATATATAACTTTGCTTTGGCTACAATTGTGATTTTTACGGACTTTCTTTTGCGCATTGAAGGCTTATTTTGTACTTCTTGGAAGAGGCTTACTTACACTCACTTTGGCTTACAAATACTGATGTAAAATACTGACCAAATACTAAAAGTGTGAATGTGGCTTTAGATTTTAACCCCTTTCTGCCATTAGACGTACTATTGCGTCCATGTGGGGTGGGCTTTACTTCCCAAGGACGCAATAGTACGTCATATGCGATCGGCAGCGCTCACGGGGGGAGCGCCGCCGATCGCGGCCGGGTGTCAGCTGTTTATCGCAGCTGACATCCGGCACTATGTGCCAGGAGCGGTCACGGACCGCCCCCGGCACATTAACCCCCGGCACACCGCGATCAAAGATGATCGCGATGTGCCGGCGGTACAGGGAAGCACCGCGCAGGGAGGGGGCTCCCTGCGGGCTTCCCTGAGCCCCCCGCAGCAACGCGATGTGATCGCGTTGCTGCGAGGGTCTCACCTCCCTCCCTGCTCCCTCGAGCCCCGGATCCAAGATGGCCGCGGATCCGGGTCCTGCAGGGAGGGAGGTGGCTTCACAGAGCCTGCTCAGAGCAGGCACTGTGAAGCAGCCTGCACTCCTATCAGATCAGTGATCTGACAGAGTGCTGTGCAAACTGTCAGATCACTGATCTGTGATGTCCCCCCCTGGGACAAAGTAAAAAAGTAAAAAAAAAAAATTTCAAATGTGTAAAAAAAAATAAAAAAAAATATTCCAAAATAATGAAAAAAAAAAAAAAAAATTATTCCCATAAATACATTTCTTTATCTAAATAAAAAAAAAAAAACAATAAAAGTACACATATTTAGTATCGCCGCGTCCGTAACGGCCCGACCTATAAAACTGGCCCACTAGTTAACCCCTTCAGTAAACACCGTAAGAAAAAAAAAAAAAAAAACGAGGCAAAAAACAACGCTTTATTATCATACCGCCGAACAAAAAGTGGAATAACACGCGATCAAAAAGACAGATATAACTAACCATGGTACCGCTGAAAACGTCATCTTGTCCCGCAAAAAACGAGCCGCCATACAGCATCATCAGCAAAAAAATAAAAAAGTTATAGTCCTGAGAATAAAGCGATGCAAAAATAATTATTTTTTTCTATAAAATAGTTTTTATCGTATAAAAGCGCCAAAACATAAAAAAATGATATAAATGAGGTGTCGCTGTAATCGTACTGACCCGAAGAATAAAACTGCTTCATCAATTTTACCAAACGCGGAACGGTATAAACGCCTCCCCCAAAAGAAATTCATGAATAGCTGGTTTTTGGTCATTCTGCCTCACAAAAATCGGAATAAAAAGCGATCAAAAAATGTCACGTGCCCGAAAATGTTACCAATAAAAACATCAACTCGTCCCGCAAAAACCAAGACCTCACATGACTCTGTGGACCAGAATATAGAAAAATTATAGCTCTCAAAATGTGGTAACGCAAAAAATATTTTTTGCAATAAAAAGCGTCTTTCAGTGTGTGACGGCTGCCAATCATAAAAATCCGCTAAAAAACCCGCTATAAAAGTAAATCAAACCCCCCTTCATCACCCCCTTAGTTAGGGAAAAATTAAAAAAATGTATTTATTTCCATTTTCCCATTAGGGCTAGGGTTAGAGTTAGGGCTAGGGTTAGGGCTAGGGTTAGGGCTAGGGTTAGGGCTAGGGTTAGGGCTAGGGTTAGGGCTAGGGTTAGGGTTAGGGCTAGGGTTAGGGCTAGGGTTAGGGTTAGGGCTAGGGTTAGGGCTAGGGTTAGGGCTAGGGTTAGGGCTAGGGTTAGGGCTAGGGCTACAGTTTGGGTTGGGGCTAAAGTTACAGTTAGGGTTTAGATTACATTTACGGTTGGGAATAGGGTTGGGATTAGGGTTAGGGGTGTGTCAGGGTTAGAGGTGTGGTTAGGGTTACTGTTGGGATTAGGGTTAGGGATGTGTTTGGATTAGGGTTTCAGTTATAATTGGGGGGTTTCCACTGTTTAGGCACATCAGGGGCTCTCCAAACGCGACATGGCGTCCGATCTCAATTCCAGCCAATTCTGCGTTGAAAAAGTAAAACAGTGCTTCTTCCCTTCCGAGCTCTCCCGTGTGCCCAAACAGGGGTTTACCCCAACATATGGGGTATCAGCGTACTCAGGACAAATAGGACAACAACTTTTGGGGTCCAATTTCTCCTGCTACCCTTGGGAAAATACAAAACTCGGGGCTAAAACATATTTTTTGTGGGAAAAAAAAAGATTTTTTATTTTCACGGCTCTGCGTTATAAACTGTAGTGAAACACTTGGGGGTTCAAAGTTCTCACAACACATCTAGATTAGTTCCCTGGGGGGTCTAGTTTCCAATATGGGGTCACTTGTGGGGGGTTTCTACTGTTTAGGTACATTAGGGGTTCTGCAAACGCAATGTGACGTCTGCAGACCATTCCATCTAAGTCTGCATTCCAAATGGCGCTCCTTCCCTTCCGAGCTCTGCCATGCGCTCAAACGTTGGTTTCCCCCAACATACGGGGTATCAGCGTACTCAGGACAAATTGGACAACAACTTTTGGGGTCGAATTTCTTCTCTTACCCTCGGGAAAATACAAAACTGGGGGCTAAAAAATAATTTTGGGGGGAAAGATTTTTTTTTTTAATTTTCACGGCTCTGCGTTACAAACTGTAGTGAAACACTTGGGGGTTCAAAGCTATCACAACACATCTAGATGAGTTCCTTAGGGGGTCTAGTTTCCAAAATGGTGTCACTTGTGGGAGGTTTCTACTGTTTAGGTACATTAGGGGCTCTGCAAATGCAATGTGACACCTGCAGACCATTCCATCTAAGTCCTCATTCCAAATGGAGCTCCTTCCCTTCCGAGCCCTCCCATGCGCCCAAACAGTGGTTCCCCCCCACATATGGGGTATCAGCGCACTCAGGACAAATTGGACAACAACTTTTGGGGTCGAATTTCTCCTCTTACCCTCGGGAAAATACAAAACTGGGGGCTAAAAAATAATTTGGGGGGGAAAGATTTTTTTTTTTAATTTTCACGGCTCTGCGTTACAAACTGTAGTGAAACACTTGGGGGTTCAAAGCTATCACAACACATCTAGATGAGTTCCTTAGGGGGTCTAGTTTCCAAAATGGTGTCACTTGTGGGAGGTTTCTACTGTTTAGGTACATTAGGGGCTCTGCAAATGCAATGTGACACCTGCAGACCATTCCATCTAAGTCCTCATTCCAAATGGAGCTCCTTCCCTTCCGAGCCCTCCCATGCGCCCAAACAGTGGTTCCCCCCCACATATGGGGTATCAGCGCACTCAGGACAAATTGGACAACAAATTGTGGGGTCGAATTTCTCCTTTTACCCTCGGGAAAATACAAAACTGGGGGCTAAAAAATAATTTTTGTGGGAAAAAATTTTTGTTTTATTTTTACGGCTCTCCATTATAAACTTCTGTGAAGCCCTTGGTGGGTCAAAGCGCTCAGCACACATCTAGATAAGTTCCTAAGGGGGTCTACTTTCCAAAATGGTGTCACTTGTGGGGGGTTTCTACTGTTTAGGTACATTAGGGGCTCTGCAAACGCAATGTGACACCTGCAGACCATTCCATCTAAGTCTGCATTCAAATGGCACTCCTTCCCTTCTGAGCCCTCCCATGTGCCCAAACAGTGGTTCCCTCCACATATGGTGTATCATCGCACTCAGGACAAATTGGGCAACAAATTTTGGGGTCCAATTTCTCCTGTTACCCTCAGGAAAATACAAAACTGGGGGCTAAAAAAATAATTTTTGTGGGAAAAAAATTTTGTTTTATTTTTACGGCTCTGCATTATAAACTTCTGTGAAGCACTTGGTGGGTCAAAGTGCTCACCACACCTCTAGATAAGTTCCTTAGGGGGTCTACTTTCCAAAATGGTGTCATTTGTGGGGGGTTTCAATGTTTAGGCACATCAGTGGCTCTTCAAACGCAACATGGCGTCCCATCTCAATTCCTGTCAATTTTGCTTTGAAAAGTCAAACGGCGCTCCTTCCCTTCCGAGCTCTCCCATCCACCCAAACAGTGGTTTACCCCCACATATGGGGTATCCGCGTACTCAGGACAAATTGTACAACAACTTTTGGGGTCCAATTTCTTCTCTTACCCTTGGGAAAATAAAAAATTGGGGGCAAAAAGATAATTTTTGTGAAAAAATATGATTTTTTATTTTTACGGTTCTACATTATAAACTTCTGTGAAGCACTTGGTGGGTCAAAGTGCTCACCACACCTCTAGATAAGTTCCTTAGGGGGTCTACTTTCCAAAATGGTGTCACTTGTGGGGGGTTTCAATGTTTAGGCACATCAGTGGCTCTTCAAACGCAACATGACGTCCCATCTCAATTCCTGTCAATTTTGCATTGAAAAGTCAAACGGCGCTCCTTCCCTTCCGAGCTCTCCCATCCGCCCAAACAGTGGTTTACCCCCACATATGGGGTATCAGCGTACTCAGGACAAATTGTACAACAACTTTTGGGGTCCAATTTCTTCTCTTACCCTTGGGAAAATAAAAAATTGGGGGCGAAAAGATAATTTTTGTGAAAAAATATGATTTTTTATTTTTACGGTTCTACATTATAAACTTCTGTGAAGCACTTGTTGGGTCAAAGTGCTCACCACACCTCTAGATAAGTTCCTTAGGGGGTCTACTTTCCAAAATGGTGTCACTTGTGGGGGGTTTCAATGTTTAGCCACATCAGGGGCTCTCCAAACGAAACATGGCGTCCCATCTCAATTCCAGTCAATTTTGCATTGAAAAGTCAAATGGCACTCCTTCGCTTCCGAGCTCTGCCATGCGCCCAAACAGTGGTTTACCCCCACATGTGGGGTATTGGCATACTCAGGACAAATTGTACAACAATGTTTGGGGTCCATTTTCTCCTGTTACCCTTGGTAAAATAAAACAAATTGGAGCTGAATTACATTTTTTGTGAAAAAAAGTTAAATGTTCATTTTTATTTAAACATTCAAAAAATTCCTGTGAAGCACCAGAAGGGTTAATAAACTTCTTGAATATGGTTTTGAGCACCTTGAGGGGTGTAGTTTTTAGAATGGTGTCACACTTGGGTATTTTCTATCATATAGACCCCTCAAAATGACTTCAAATGAGATGTGGTCCCTAAAATAAAATGGTGTTGTAGAAATGAGAAATTGCTGGTCAACTTTTAACCCTTATAACTCCCTAACAAAAAAAAATTTTGGTTCCAAAATTGTGCTGATGTAAAGTAGACATGTGGGAAATGTTACTTATTAAGTATTTTGTGTGACATATCTCTGTGATTTAATTGCATAAAAATTCAAAGTTGGAAAATTGCGAAATTTTCATAATTTTCGCCAAATTTCCGTTTTTTTCACAAATAAACGCAGGTTATATCAAATAATTTTTACCATTGTCATGAAGTACAATATGTCACGAGAAAACAATGTCAGAATCACCAGGATCCATTGAAGCGTTCCAGAGTTATAACCTCATAAAGGGACAGTGGTCAGAATTGTAAAAATTGGCCCGGTCATTAACGTGCAAACCACCCTTGGGGGTAAAGGGGTTAAAATATGGTTGTCCACTGATTTACCACAATATTCATGTATTTCACTATCCATGCCTACCCTTAAAATACATATCTAATATTTTTTTTTTTTGGGGGGGGGGATGGTGATTGAAAATTATGAATCTGAGCTCAGATATTTTAGTATGTTCCTTTTGGGTTTTTTATCGATATCCAAGGTTGTAACAATAGCTGTTGCAGAGAAAGCAACCATAGTGATTTGGGACTGGCACATAGCTGCAATAGTTATACAAGTTTATGGGGCACAAGGAGGTGTACGTAGATATGAATGTTTGCCTTCCTTGTAATGCTATTGTAAATAATTCATGTTGTGCATAATGTCCTTGAATTTTTCTTGACCATTCTGGTGCCGTATATTATAAGGTATATTTATGTTTAATGTTATGTTTTACCTTTGACTACTGCTATTGGGTATGTTTCTCTATATATATATATATATTTCTGCTGCTTTGTATAAGAAGATGTGCATTGTTTATCATAGGGAAAGCGTAGTACCCTGTTTGGCCCATTAGATGAGGATATAGTGATGCTCAGAGTGTAAATAGTAAAAGCAGGAGGAGCTAACGGCCATTAACCTGCGGAGCATCTGGGATTTGACAGGGCTGTTAGCTCCGTAACGTTAAAGCTAAGAGCCGAGTCATACAGTATTCAAGGTCAGGGCCTCATCAAGGAGTAACACCAATGCTGATGGTGCAGAATAAGTGGATCTGCAGTTGCCAGAAGAAGACTAAACAGTACGGGCAGGTCACTCTGAATGTGGCGGCTTGTTATGTGGTTGGATGTTCTCGAGACCGGTGTGAAACTGTTTAGAGGTTCCCCTACTGGAGCAGGACTGATCAGAGATGATGCTGAGAGACTGGAGAGCAGTGTCTGCAAATTGAGATTCTGGTTTGGCTATTATCCTAAGTCATGTGACAAGGCTCGTTAAATGGTCAACGTTGACTTGTAGGATTGCTACCTTCCAATAGGTGGCACTAGAGTTCTAGCTCTCTTCCTCTCTGAAGAGACAATTTGCATAATTAGCATATTACCCAGTGGAGCATTGCAGCTTTAAGTCTCCTCATCCCGGCATGCTTAGCATGTCGATCTCTGCAAGGAGAAACAATACAGTACTTCTTGGATAACAGCTTATCATTAAAAGCCTCCCTTTGAAGCATTTTTGCCTCAGCTAGTCTACATGTCGAATACTGTTCTCTTCAATGCTGACAGAAAATCTAAAGCCCTAATATCTAGTTCCTAAAAAGTGTTTTCTGATATTTTTTAAAAAAGTGGGCCCCATTTAAAAAATTATATAAAATAAAGAAGTAACCCATAGTCTCCTATCTGACACACTCTTGGCTTCAGCTCTGCCGTGCTGGTGGTGGTCTTCGCTCTCTGGCTACTTCCTGTGTATTATTCATGCACACATGACCGCTGCAGCCAATTATTGTCCCCGACAGTGATGTCATCATCACGGCAGGAAGCAAGTAGAAACTATCGGGGGATTATTAAATATCATTTGCTCCTTGTGGGCAATTTTGTTAAAATACTAGACAATGAATTTAATGCTTTAAAAATAAAAAACAACATTTGCAAATTTTAGAACAACATTTGCAAACAACTTTGTAGTGTGATCCTGCAGTCATGTGTTATTCCAATTTATCTGCCCTGTAGTCTACTGCCTGAAAATAAGAATAATATTGATGTTGATCATAGGGAATAGAGTAACCCATGACTGCAGAATCCACACAGTGTTTGTTTGTTGTTCTCGTTATTGGGACATGAAGGAGCTGAATACACAAATTGATAAGATTTACAAATTAAAGGAATGGTCTTGGACTTCAACATTGGTGGCCTATCCTTGGGAGAGGTCATCACTGTCTGATCCTTGGTTGTGCGTCATCCGGCACTTTCACAGTTTAGCTGCTCCTGCTGCTGTCATCGTCTAGAACTGCTCAGTTCCGGATAATTACAAGAATATTTCATGCAAATGTATAGCAACTGCAGCTTCGTGCTGCCTAATTTGCCTCCTATTGGTATGTATAAAATTGGAATTTCATTACTGCTCTGGAAAATAACAAAAAATGAAGATAACTAGCCCATTAATTGGCCAATTCATGTATGCCCAGCCGACACGAAAAGGCGATCTTCTTTGCTGGCAACCTCACCTAATGTGTTTCCTCTATTGAGCTGATAGCCTACATTTATATGGTTAGGTAAGATCCTGCTACTATTGAAACCACCATAGACTGATAGGTGGAAGGCTCGTTCAGAGAGCCTATACATACAAACAGAACAGGTGTGAATGGGTGCATACTTAGAGTAGCAATCTCCATATATATGGTATCTTTCAGCCTATGGTTTTAATCACAGCAGGATCTTACCTACCCATTTAAAAGCAACCAAATATGCACTTACGTACAGTACGGCAGAGAGAAGAGAACCATCTAATGTTAAAACAATTTTTTTAAGCTTTATTATAGTAATTGTAAAATTCATAAAAATGCACAAAAACAATTTGTAGCAAAGTATCCAGCAGAGTGGGGGCAACGCTATCACACTACACTCCTGCAGTTAACTTATAAGTTCACATAAGAATTGATGTAAAATGATAAAGTATAAAGCAAGGATAACATCAGAGCAGTCTCAATCAACTGCATAATGATCATGAATATTACTGAAAAACAGTCGATAAATGAAGTAAAATTCTTCAGCAATCCCCAATGTTATACTTTAAAATCTTTAAAGTGGTCGCATAACGTAATGTACAGGTATGGTGCAAATGTCTGGGTGAGGAGAGGGGGACTTATAACTACGGCCCAACTAATGACTTAATCAGAAAGAGGGCTTACGTAGATGGATGACACTGAATCACCGTCCATATGTGTTGACGCATGAAGCGCCTATCCTGCCCCTAGTGAAGGTGCACTTCCAGGGAAGCGCTCGCAGGAACACATGCTGGAAGGCATACGAGTCAGAGCCGAACGCTCCCGGTAGTGTCTGGGGCAGTGGCATGCAGCGGATGTGCGAAAAATGAACAGTGATAGAAGTAAAGTGACAACGGGCACGGGTGGACTTATCTATGTGTGCTGGTTCCAACCAAAACCAGGTGGTTAATCTTTCACAGAGGTCCCCAACGTTTCTGACCTTGAGAGCCACATTCAGTTCTGAGAGAGGGTCGGGAGCCACATTCAGTTTCCACCCCCCTCACAATAGTGGCAACCAAAGCCTCCATAATGGTTAACCAAAGCTTTTCAACAAAAATCACCCCAAAGCAGTATACTAAGATCCATGGGTTCCCACAATACCCCCATTCAGTATTCTCCTATAAAGGACTCCCAAGACACTGTCACATGCAGCTTCAAACATCTCCTCTGGCAGGTGGTATCATCTTGTCTCCAGCGTACCATACTTAAATCATCTCAAAACCCCTAATACCAGTATATGTGCTTCCAGATCTGCTCTTCTGTGCAGGGCTGCTCACAAAATTCACCATTTTCAGATTTGCTCTTCATACCTGTGTGGCAACTCTAGGGGTATTTGCCACAAAAATAGTTACTGACAGTAAATGCAAATACTAAAATAGCAAGACTGCACTACCACCTCCGGCCAGAAGGGGGAGCTCCAGAGACTCCCCTTGATCCATTCTGGTCTGAGAGAAGAACTGGCAGTTGGGCTAAGGAGCTGAAAGTGAGAGGTCATACAGTTGAATCTCTAACAGCCCTGTGACTGTTACCAGGCCTAAATCACCGGCCTGAGGAGAAGAGGGATAGAGAAAAAGGACATTGTGAGAACCGGGTAGCATTAATCACTACCCAGAACAGGCGCAAAGACGGATACCGGATCCGTGGCTGTATTCATTACATATAATACAGCAACCGGAAAAACGTGAGGTGATATCAGCTTCACTAGGGTCAGACGCAGCAACAGACACAGAGTTCAGCGGTACTCCTGGAGGGGGTAAGCCGATAAAAGGACTCGGGTTGCCCGTCGAACCAGGACCCGGAGGGGACAGATTGGGCCGGCAGCCAGTTCACATACAGCAGCAGGGCCACACAGATATTGCGTACAATAAGAGGCGAAGACCCCGGCAGGGTCAAAGTAACTCAGAGTTCCCATACAGACTCCGGTGACAGGACTGGTTGTAAATCCTTTTTTGTTAAAGTAAACTGGTTAAAGGTTTCAGTGCCTCAGTCTTTCATTTGGACAATAGCCATCTATCCAGGATTGGGATCATCACCGCTGGGAGAACCTGCTGCTGATCAAGTAAGTGCCTGTTCCCTCACGATACCCTTTACACTGTGCATTGCCTGAGGCCACAGCACCGGGTCAAGCCACCCGTGACACCCCCCTCAAGAGACAGACCCCATTGGTCCGGTGCTGGGTACCCCGGTCTCTTAGGCGTCACAATTGGCGTCACGAACAGGATCTAGCCAGCCCGTATACCGGGTATTGTGTGCCGTGATTGGAGCCCAAAACTGTGAAAACTTGGATGACAAATCTTGAAAATTGACTTTATTAAAGAAAAATCCATTCTCCATTGAAAACTATTGAAAGTGACTTTTCCCCATTGGTTATAATGGAGTAAAGATGGCCGCCATCCCCTGAGGTAATCACTTCATAACCGTTAGGCACGAGACTGTTAATTGAGCTACGCCATCACCTGAGCCCCAGTCTAACTGAAAAACTTCAGAATCCGCCATTACAGAGCGTGGTGGGTGGGAGCAGCAGGGGGCGTGTCATTGTGGGCGGCACCAAGCTGAGCGCTCTGACATCAGAGCAAGGGGAAAATCGATCCTGCTGCACAGCGGAACGAATCTACACTATCCCGACGGAAGCGGAGGACCGGAAGGGTCCGGATTAACTAAGGGGGCACAGTATGTCGCAGCATGGAGACGCCGCAGCACCCGGCGACGCTAATGCAGCTGAAAGACAGAGTGTCGATAGAGAGTCCGGTAGCGCAGCGGTGCAAGGAGTGGCGCCCATCATGCCGGTGCTGATGCCATATACCCCGGGTGGCCCATGGCTTCCAATGTATGAAGGTGAGCCTAATACCCATGACGATTTCAGAGAAAAGATGCTGGCCCATTTTGACATGTTCCCTGTGGGTGAAGTTCAGCGTGTTAGTCTCCTGATGATGCAGTTAAGTGGCCATGCTAAGCGAGAAGTCACAGCATGGGCAGCTGATCTAAAAGGCACTGTTGAACGCATATTTGCTGGATTAAAAGCTACATTTGAAACCACTGCCAGCAGCAAAGCTAAAGTACGATTCTTTAATTGCAAACAAAAAGTTAATGAGGGCGTGAGAGACTTTGCCTTAAACCTGCAGGAAGCCCTTAAATCACTTACACTGGCTGAACCCATTTTTAACACCGGAGCGGATAAACTGCTAAGAGATCAATTTATTGAGGGACTCTACACCCCTTCTCACCGGGGGCATGTGAGCATGCTTGTTTTTAAGAACCCTGAATTGACATTTGCCCAATTAGAGGAGAGCGTTATACGTCTCCAGCTGGCAGAGGCACCTCGGGATCAGGATCCTGCGCAACTCATGGCAGAGGCTCCTCAACAACATGGAGTACCAGTGACATCAGCTATGTCCGGGGCCATTGCTAAGCCCCTGGGGCCCAGTACTAATGAGGCTCTTCAACAAAAGCTTGACTCTTTAACTGATGTTGTTGCTTCAATGGCTAAAACCATGCAGGAGATGAGAGGACCCAAGATGGAGTTGTCAAACCGTAGAGAAGGTGTTCCATGGATGAGACCCCAGAGATACCCGACATGGAGAGGACGACCCCGCGACCGCTACCAACCGGATGGACAGCCCATTTGCCGCCGTTGCCAGCAGCCAGGCCACTTTGCACGAGATTGTGATTTAAACGGGAATCCCCTGGGAATGCGGGCCGCTTCGCAGGAATGAACTTTCAAGGCCCAACACCCTGGCACGACAGGTACATCGGAGGACGACCCATTATCCCTATCGTGCTGGACGGAATGCCCCTCAACGCTTTGCTGGACACAGGTTCCCAGATTTCATCTATACCGTATATCCTTTATAAGAGGTACTGGGCTGATGCAGATATTGATAAAGGGCCCTCTGATGTTGAACTAGATATATGGGCCAGTAATGGTAAGTTGGTACCGAAACTAGGATTCAGGGAGATGACCATAAAGATTGGTAAAGTAGAATTGAAGAAACAGGGTATAATTGTTGTTGATGTTGACCGGCGGAACTGTGAACCAACTGTATTGATAGGAATGAATGTGTTAGAGAACTGCTTTTCCGAAGTCATTTCTGTCTTACAGCAAATTGCTGAAACTGCCCAATCCTGCCAGCAGAGAGTTCTCCGGAGGGAAATAAAAGTATTGATGTTAAGGCAACAGGTAGAAGTTGCAGGTGGAGAAATCGGCAGTGTGAGGGTAAGTGATCCAACATCTATTATAATCCCACCAAAAACAGAAATGCTGGTATGGTGTAGAGCAGCCATTGGTACTAAGGGACGAGATTATCAAGCCTTAATAGAACCAGTGTACACCGACAGCAGGCCCACTATACTCATAGCACGAGGGATAGTCGAGGTACACCGGGGACGAGTGCCGGTACGACTTTTGAACTGTGGAGAGGAAGAGGTCACTTTGCCAAGGTATGCTACAATGGCAAAGCTATATACTGTTGACAACAATGCCATCACAACCATTGAGCCCTTAGAACCAACCTGTCAGGTGGAAGGCAATGGCTCAGATGGAGAAATGGAGGATTGGTGCCAACAGCTACACGTGGGCATAAATTCAACACCTACCCATCAAAAACAAGGGGTGTATAGGCTAGTGACGGAATATGAACAAGTCTTCAGTAAACACCCATTGGACTTCGGACGGATAGAAGGGGTAGAACACACAATCCCCACCAGTGACCATCCCCCAATAAAAGAAAGATATAGACCCATACCGCCCGCTCACTATCAATGTGCAAAAGATATGCTGAGGGAGATGAAACAGGCCGGGGTAATAAGAGACAGCTGTAGCCCCTGGGCGGCCCCTCTAGTGATTGTCAAAAAAAAGGACGGAACCATGAGAATGTGCGTAGACTACCGGAAGATTAATAACATCACCCATAAAGACGCCTACCCCTTGCCTAGGATAGAAGAGTCCTTAACTGCTTTGAAATCTGAGCCCTGTGGCTGAGCGAGATAAGGAAAAGACGGCATTCACCACACCAATGGGTCTATGTGAATTTAATCGCATGCCGTTCGGACTCTGCAACGCATCCGGTACCTTCCAGCGGCTGATGGAATGCTGCCTCGGACACAAGAACTTCGAGACCGTCCTCCTGTACCTAGATGATGTGATCGTCTACTCAAAGACTTACGAACAACACTTAATAGACCTGGCAGAAGTGTTTGAAGCCTTATCCAGGTATGGCATGAAAGTCAAGCCATCCAAATGTCACCTTCTCAAGCCAAAGGTACAGTACCTGGGACACATCGTGAGTTCGGAGGGAGTAGCACCAGATCCCGAGAAAATAAGCGCCATAAGGGATTGGCCAAGACCTACCAGCGCAAAAGAAGTGAGACAATTCCTGGGATTGGTGGGTTACTATCGCAGATTTATAAAAGGATTTACCAAGTTGGCAGCACCCTTGCAAGACACCTTGGTAGGGCAGACGAAGAAACCTTCAAACCGAAACCCTCCTTTTCAGTGGAACGACGAAAGGGAAGACTCCTTTGAACAACTAAAGAAGGCACAAACCGGAGAAGAGGTTCTGGCATACCCAGATTACCATCAACCATTCATCCTCTACACCGATGCCAGTAATGTGGGACTAGGAGCGGTGCTGTCACAAAAGCAAGAAGGTCGGGAGAAAGTCATCGCCTTTGCAAGTAGAAAGCTCCGGCCTACTGAAAGAAATTCAGAAAATTACAGCTCCTTCAAATTGGAACTACTGGCAGTAGTTTGGGCTGTGACTGAACGTTTCAAACACTATCTGGCCGCTGCAGAATTTATTGTCTATACTGACAACAATCCGTTGACCCACCTGGACACAGCCAAATTAGGTGCGTTAGAACAGCGATGGATAGCCCGGTTATCTAATTACAACTTGAAGATCAAGTATCGAGCAGGTCGCAAGAATGGAAATGCCGATGCCCTATCCCGGATGCCACACTTGAGAGATGTAGAAGAATAAATGGGGGAGCTCGAAGAAATTGAACTACCAGCCTTCCATCATCCCAAGGCAAAACATCATCAGTCAAGTACCTATCAGAAACAACAAGAGGTAAATTTAAATCCGTTAGCACACCATAGATGGGCTGACACCCAAGACAGCAATCCGGCTGTGAAGTTGGTGAAGGAACTGTTAACTGAGCAAAGTGCATATCCCGATGAGGATGCCCCAGAAGAGACGCATCAACTCTGGAAAGAGAGAGGCAAAATGTTCCTGTATCAAGGGAAGCTCTGTAGAAGGTACACCAATCCGAAAACACATGAATTGGTTTGGCAGATTATCGTGCCTAAACAAGATGTCAAGATGGTCCTCGAAGCTTACCATAATGGTGCTGGTCACTTCGGTTGGAAAAAGTTAGAAGTACTTCTAAGAGAAAGATTTTATTGGGTCGGGATGAGAAAATCAATCGAACAGTGGTGCAGAAATTGTGGCCCGTGCAACCTCAGAAGAAACGATCAAAAGAACCAAAGAGCACCACTGCAGCCCATAATCACCAAACAACCACTTGAACTTGTAGCCATGGACCACGTGAAGTTGACACCAAGCCGGTCTGGCTATGTCTATGCCTTGACCATCGTGGACCATTATTCACGCTTCTTGGTAGTAGTACCCGTAAAAGATCTGACAGCAAAAACAGCAGCCAAAGCGTTCCAAACGTACTTTTGTAGACCCCATGGATATCCGGAACAGGTTCTCACCGACCAAGGTACAGCCTTTGAATCAGAGATCTTCAGAGAATTCTGTAATATGTATGGTTGCAAAAAGATCCGGACGACGGCCTATCATCCACAAACAAACGGCTTATGCGAGAAGATGAACCATATTGTAATAGAACTACTAAAGACTTTACCTGAGGCAGAAAGGAATCAATGGCAAGAGAAATTGCCTGACTTGGTGGATCTGTATAATCATGTCCCGGTGAGTTCCACCAATTGCACCCCAGCTTACCTTATGCGTGCAAGACCCGGCCAATTACCAATCGATCTAGAAATGGGAATTCTGAAACCAGACGCAGAAGTCCAAGACTCCAATTGGGATATCATACGGCAAAAGCAGTATCGCCAAGTGCAAGAGAGTGTGGAAAGAAGCCTTCAGCAAACTAGAGAAAGACAAGAGCGAACTTTCAACCAGAATGCTCTAGCGACCCCATTAAGACCAGGTGACCAAGTGCTCAAGAGAAATCGTCGAACCAATAAACTGGACAATCAGTGGGAAGCCGTACCCTACACAGTTTTACCAACAAGAGTGGATAATCCTAAAATGTGTCTCATTAGCAAAAACGGAGGCTTAACATCTGTACTAGTGTCAAGAGACAATCTTAAATTATGTCCGGAAGGATTGAAAGAGCCAGACGTTGTCCAGCCAGAACCAGAAGTTATTCAACCCATACAGGTTCAACCAGTAAAGGAAAAAGAAGAGGAAGTGTATCACACCTGTATAGGAGACTTTCCCAAAACCCTACTAACATACCATGGTGCAGTAGTGGTTCCCATGGTGGCCTTTTACCCAACACCAAACCCAATACCAGAAGTCCCAAGACAGGAAGAGGCTGACCCCGTACTACAGGAGGTTCCAGGCCAGGAAGAACAGATTCCTGGTCAGAGTAATCCCATTCACGGTGGACTTGCCAACTCCATAGTCGTGGAATTATCTTTAGCAGAGCGGGCAGATACTACATCCGCAGTAGACAGTAGTACACCACATGAAGAGACACCGCTATTACGTAGATCACAGCGTAGTACCCAGGGTCAATTACCGGCCAGGTATGCATATTACCAACTATAAAGCTCATAATGTGAATTGTATATATGTTATGCCGTATATAGTTAAACAGAAAATGTAGTATAGTCATTGTTATCAGTCTGCAACGTTTAAGCCCAGTGCCTACAGAGACTTGTCTGTATGAACTTCTTGCATATTCTTGAACTTTTTATCAGCCCGGAGGCACTAAATCAAAGCTCCGGAAAGACTGCTTTTTGAACTTTGCTCCTCGCTCTCTTTTTGAACTTTCTTTAGACTTTATATTGATAACTCCGTTGGAAAAATGGAACTAAATTCCTGGACACAAAGTGCAGTGCCTTTCCTAGTACCTTCAAGGATAGAACTGTATTAATGGACGCTATTTGAAGTGACTTTGTACAGAACTATATTTTTGTTTCCTCGAGTGGTTTTTGTAACTTTTCATTTTTAAGACTCTGTACATATTAATTGTTATTTCAAAATGTTATTGTCCCACAGTCCCGGAGTACTGTTCTTAACTAAGGGGGAATGTGGCACCCCTAGGGGTATTTGCCACAAAAATAGTTACTGGCAGTAAATGCAAATACTAAAATAGCAAGACTGCACTACCACCTCCGGCCAGGAGGGGGAGCTCCAGAGACTCCCCTTGATCCATTCTGGTCTGAGAGAAGAACTGGCAGTTGGGCTAAGGAGCTGAAAGTGAGAGGTCATACAGTTGAATCTCTAACAGCCCTGTGACTGTTACCAGGCCTAAATCACCGGCCTGAGGAGAAGAGGGATAGAGAAAAAGGACATTGTGAGAGCCGGGTAGCATTAATCACTACCCAGAACAGGCGCAAAGACGGATACCGGATCCGTGGCTGTATTCATTACATATAATACAGCAACCGGAAAAACGTGAGGTGATATCAGCTTCACTAGGGTCGGACGCAGCAACAGACACAGAGTTCAGCGGTACTCCTGGAGGGGGTAAGCCGATAAAAGGACTCGGGTTGCCCGTCGAACCAGGACCCGGAGGGGACAGATTGGGCCGGCAGCCAGTTCACATACAGCAGCAGGGCCACACAGATATTGCGTACAATAAGAGGCGAAGACCCCGGCAGGGTCAAAGTAACTCAGAGTTCCCATACAGACTCCGGTGACAGGACTGGTTGTAAATCCTTTTTTGTTAAAGTAAACTGGTTAAACGTTTCAGTGCCTCAGTCTTTCATTTGGACAATAGCCATCTATCCAGGATTGGGATCATCACCGCTGGGAGAACCTGCTGCTGATCAAGTAAGTGCCTGTTCCCTCACGATACCCTTTACACTGTGCATTGCCTGAGGCCACAGCACCGGGTCAAGCCACCCGTGACACCCCCCTCAAGAGACAGACCCCATTGGTCCGGTGCTGGGTACCCCGGTCTCTTGGGCGTCACACCTGTTTGCTAGAAATGGAGCTAATTCACCAAGCTGACAGACAGCCGCGAGCCACAATTCATGGGACCGCGAGCCACATGTGGCTCCTGAGCTACAGGTTGGGGACCCCTGGTCTATCACAACATACCTTACCAGTGGAACAGCTTAAAGTTCTGGACCATGGTCTAACCTTTTCTCCTTCCCATCTTATAGGTGCGTTTACATCAATAAAAGACACCCATCTGTTTGCCAGGTAATAAATTCTCAAGAAACTCCATGCCAAGAACAAAATGCCAGACCAATTTCCCACGAAACAAGAACAAGAAGCCCTTGAAGCGATGATACCATTGGAAGATGAAAATAGCCCCCAATTGGTCAGTGCTACAGTATACCACATGACCTTTTTTCGAAATCTACCAAATTTTCATCACTGGAGCTATGTCTGGCCATAGATACTTTTACAAAACATGTCACCGGTGATGAGCAAGCTTGCTCGGTAATGCTCGGTGCTCGCCAAAACATTGCGATGCTTGCGATGCTCAGCGGGCACCGAGCCTTTCCGGGATTGTTCGGCGGGAGTTCGGGTCACTGCCCTGCATGTTTTGGCACTTTTTAGAGCACCAATCAACATGCAGGGATTGTCTGTCACACACTGTAACGCTACAGCTATCTTGGTTGTGGCATTACAGTGATTGGCTGGCCACACAATCTCATGAGGTCTATATCCGACCTGGCGCCGCCCTTCTCGGCACAGTCAGCTCCAGACTCAGGCAGTGTATGGAAAGATTATGATGAGATAGGGAGAGATTTGTCATTTTTAGTGATGAGCGAATATACTGGTTACTTGAGATTTCTCGAGCATGCTCGGGGGTCCTCCGAGTATTTTTTAGTGCTCAGAGATTTAGTTTTTCTTGCCACAGCTGAATGATTTACATCTGTTAGCCAGCGTAAGTACATGTGGGAGTTGCCTGGTTGCTAGGGAATCCCCACATGTACTTATGCTGGCTAACAGATGTAAATCATTTAGCTGCGGCAAGAAAATCTAAATCTCCGAGCACTAAAAAATACTCGGAGGACCCCCGAGCATGCTCGAGAAATCTCGAGTAACGAGTATATTCGCTCATCACAAGTTATTAAATTAGTTAGTGTGGGTATACCATTGTTGAATCCACATATCCAGCTAAACCAATAGTCCTTCCAAGGACTAATTATGGGGTATATACTGCATATATCAGCGCTAGGTAGGCAGGCAGTGTATGTGGGTAGATAGATATCAGTGCTAGGTAGGCAGGCATTGTATGTGGCATACTTCATTGTATACAGCAAGAGGGGCCATTCCATTACTGTCTGCTGCTGCTGCCTATTACAGATATTGAATGTATATACATAGCCCCTGGTATCAGTGGCCAGGAATAATTTGTTTTTTGCATCTTAATCCTGTTTTTTGTATTTAAAAGAAATCCAGAGCTCACTTTTTTCCTTTTCCTTGTTTGCACTTTTGAATACAACCAGATCCTTTCCATAGTAGAGCGTTAAAATACAGCTATTTTAAACAGGGGTTTGGCCGTCACACTAATCACATCTGAGTGCGCATAAAATTCTGGCATTTTTGTGGTAGTGTAAAATTTATTGGAGTGTCTTATACAAGTTCTTGACACCAATTTGTTGAAAAAATATTTACCTACAGGGCAGAGATTTTACACTGTGTTTTGTCTGCCACACGGATCGCCTATCATTGTGATAATAAAAAATAGTGGCATTTCAGGCCTCCATTGATTTTTGTTGTTGTGTGTCAGCCTAGTTATTGACATTATTTTGCGGGAAAAAAATTGACCAGATATTTTAACCCCTTAACCCCCAAGGGCGGCTTGCATGTTAATGACTGGGCAAATTTTTACAATTCTGACCACTGTTCTTTTATGAGGTTATAACTCTGGTACGCTTCAATGGATCCTGATGGTTCTGACAATGTTTTCTCGTGACATATTGTACTTCATGATAGTGGTAAAATTTCTTTGATATTACCTACGTTTATTTGTGAAAAAAAATGGAAATTTGGCGAAAATGTTGAAAATTTCGCAATTTTCCAAATTTGAATTTTTCCCTTTCGCCACGACAGCACCCCACTGGAGAGAGGGATCCGCCCCGCAGGAACAGGAAACCTACCGAGAAATAAAAGGGGGCGGTCCGCCTCTCCTCCTCAGTTTAGGTTTCCTGTTCCTGCGGGAACAATCCAGGAACGACAGGACGACTACAACATACCTGGGCTAGCATGCCGCCTGTGCGGTGTCCGTGAGAACGGCAGGGGCTGCAGCTCAGAAGCAGCGTCGGGGGAGTTCCGTTAGACGGCTCCCTCCTCGGCTGGTGGATCGAGCAGACGGCCGGGTCCGGGGAGGGCCGCCCGGCGTCTTCTCCTGCGTGCGGTGCGGCCAGGAGCCGGGTAAGATTATCTCCATTGCGGTCCGGCGCTGAACCCCGGACCGCGCATGCACCGACCGCCGCAATACTGGCTACCCCGGAACTGAAGGAGTCACTTCCGGGGCGCCTAGGCCGGATCTGGGGCGGGGGAGCCAGCGACGACCCGCGCATGCGCATTGCGCAGCGGGGAAGAGAAAAAAAAAAAAGGGAAAAAGGGTGCACTATTTAAAAATGCCCAGAAACAATAATGCAGCGATGCAGAGATGTCATCCCCAGGTGCCATGGACCCCACAGCTGGAGATCCAGTGCCCCCCGCCAAAGATCACACCAAAGGATCCTCGGAGTCCGCTCGTAAGAGTGACGGTTCCAGAACGGGATCTCGGCCTTCTGATCCAGTACTATTCACTTCACTGGGTGAGTGTTAAAACTCTGCCTATTAAGCTGACGTTGTCTCCCTATTTCTCTCTCTTTTCTCTCTCTCTCGCTACTTATTACGCCCGGTCTAAAAAACGACAAAAGTCCAAACATAAGGAATGTGCCTTGTGTAGCCAGCCCCTTCCGGACTCATACCCCAAAAAACTGTGCAAGGACTGTTTTAAGGAAACAACTCAGGGAGCGACAGTGTCCGTTACGGACTTACGGGCCATTATTAGAGAGGAGCTAAAAAATATGACCCAGGAAAAACCGCGTAAAGCTAAGTCCAAAACACCAACACTTATGTCAGACTCCGAAAGTGACCAGACTGTACTGTCAGAAGCCTCCCTATCATCATCATCATCATCATCTTCCTCATCAGAAATCGAGGGGCATTCATGTTTCCCCTTAGACAGTGTGGACAACTTGGTAAAGTCAATCCGCAATACCATGGGGTGTGAGGAGGTAAAGGGTGCGCAAACCACGCAGGAAATTATGTTTGCGGGTTTGGCAGAGAGAAAGAGGAGATGTTTTCCGGTTATACCAGTGGTGAAGGCATTATTTAAAAGAGAGTGGGAGAAGCAGGATCAAAGAAGCTTTTTGCCCTCCGCGTCTAAAGGTAAATATCCGTTTAGTGATGAGGAGCTCCTTACATGGACCAAAGTTCCTAAGGTCGATGCAGCCGTAGCTTCTACCTCCAAGCAATCCACTCTGCCTGTGGAGGATGCGGGACTTCTGGTCGATCCATTAGATCGTAAAGCTGAATCATCCCTTAAACGATCTTGGGAAGCGGCTACAGGAATTTTTAAACCTGCAGTAGCCAGCACCTGCGCTGCCCGGTCAATGATCATTTGGATTGATCAGTTGGACCAGCAGATCGAAAATAAAGTTTCAAGAGAGAAACTTCGAGCGGCCATCCCCTTAATACGTGGAGCAGCAGCTTTTATGGCGGACGCATCTGCCGACTCTCTTCGGTTAGCAGCGAGATCCGCAGGTCTTGTGAACAATGCAAGACGCGCACTTTGGATGAAAAGTTGGAAAGGGGACGCGCAGTCTAAATCCAAAATATGCGCAATCCCATGCGAGGGTGAGTACCTCTTTGGTAAAACCTTAGATGAGATACTCAAAAAGGCAAAGGACAGGAAGAAAGCTTTCCCTGATTCCTCTATTCCCTTTTACAGGAGAGCCTTTAAGAGGAGACCGTTTGGTAAAAGGAGGCAAACGGATAGGTCTTCAACATGGACCGCTAAAGAGGACAGGCAAAGAGGTACCATGTTTAGAAGATCCAACCCCCCAAAAGACAATAAATTCTGAGGATATACCAGTAGGGGGCAGACTGAAATTTTTCGCCACCCAATGGGAAAAAGTAACATCTAGCTCGTGGGTTTTAAACATCATCCGAGATGGAATTAAACTACAATTCTCTCGTGTTCCCCACGAGTCATATATTATAACATCCCTTAGCTCGCCCGCACAACAGCAGGCTCTAGAGCTAGAAATTCAAACCCTATTATCAAACAGGGTCTTAGTCCAAGTCCCCGAGGGACAGGAAGGCAGAGGATTCTACTCTCCCTTATTCCTGATTTCTAAACCCGACGGTTCTTTCAGGTCCATCATAAACCTTAAAAAGCTCAATTCATTTGTTAAAAACCATACATTTAAGATGGAATCCATTAGATCCACTATAAAACTCCTCTTTCCAAACTGTATGATGGGGGGCATTGATTTGAAAGATGCTTATTATCATCTCCCTATCCATGACAGATACCAAAAGTACCTCAGAGTAGCAGTGACAATCAACGGCGAGATTCATCATTTCCAATATACAGCCATGCCCTTCGGCCTTTCAACAGCACCGAGGATCTTCACCAAGATAATGCTAGAGGTGATGGCCTACCTTCGCCAAAAAGAAACCTTAATTGTTCCCTATCTGGATGACTTTTTTGTCATTGGAAATTCAGTTACTCAATGTGCTGATCGTTTGGCTCATGCAATTTCCTCTCTACAGGATCTAGGCTGGATAATCAATACCACAAATCCAGACTCACTCCGCTATCCTGTCAGGCGTTCTTGGGGTTCCATCTAGACTCCGTATCTCAAAAGTGTCTCCTGCCTCAGGTAAAAATACTACTGGTCAAACGCAAAGTCCTAGCGGCGATAAACAATCCACGTATATCCCTAAGACAAGCTATGTCCTTACTAGGATCCCTTATCTCTTGTATACCTGCGGTAAAATGGGCTCAACATCATACCCGTACACTGCAACACCAGAATTTACAAGAAGATAGACGGTTATCTGGTCACCTAAATGTGAAAATAACCTTATCTCAGGAAGTTTTAACTTCCTTAACGTGGTGGCTGAATTCAGACCATTTAATGAGTGGTGTTCCATGGATAATAAAGCCATCTCATACCATAACCACGGACGCCAGTCCTCATGGATGGGGCGCTCATATGGGGAATAATTTTTGCCAAGGGTTATGGAACATGGAGGAAAGCTGCTACTCCTCTAATGTTAAAGAATTAAATGCAGTAAAATACGCCTTATGCCATTTTCTCCCACAGCTACGAGGGAAAGACGTCAGAATCCTTTCCGACAACACCACCACAGTGGCGTATCTAAACAGGCAAGGAGGCACGCGATCAGAGACTCTGATGTCTTCTGCTACAGAAATCCTGAATCTAGCAGAAAGTCACCTAACATCCCTTACTGCACTGCACATAAAAGGGGAAAACAACCAGCAGGCAGACTTCTTAAGTCGACACACCTTGAAACAAGGGGAGTGGTGCCTAAACCAGCAGATTTTTCAGGACATCGTATCCCTATGGGGTCGGCCTCAAGTAGATCTCTTTGCTACAAGAAGAAACAAAAAAGTCCGAAAATTTGCCTCCCTATCTCTAGCAGATCATCCGGACATTCTGGACGCTCTCCAAGCCCCTTGGCAGTTCAGTCTAGCATATGCTTTTCCTACGATCATACTATTACCCCAAGTCATTCGCAAAATCAGAACCGAAGGAGCGAGGGTGATACTAACAGCTCCATTCTGGCCGAAGAGGCCTTGGTTCTCGTGGCTGCAAACCATGTCGGTCTCAGATCCTTGGGTCCTCCCCTCAACACCCAATCTTCTCTTCCAGGGTCCATTTTTCCACCCTCAAGTGGACAGTCTACATCTCACGGCCTGGAATTTGAGAGGCAGATGCTAAAATCAAGGGGGTTCTCGGAGGGATTGATAAACACGCTCCTCCAGAGTAGAAAACCTTCCACTACAAAAATTTACACAAAAATATGGAAGAAATTCCTACAATTCCATACATCTTCAAACACGTCAGAAATTCCGATACAGTCTATCCTGGAATTTCTTCAAAAAGGGAGAGAACTAGGTTTAACTGCAAACACCTTAAAAGTTCATGTTTCAGCACTAGGAGCTCTCTATGGCCATAACATTTCGGGGAATAGATGGGTATCCCGATTTATTACAGCCTGTGAACGGATAAATCCAGTTAACATACCTAGAGTTCCTCCCTGGGATCTAAACTTAGTTTTACAAGCCCTAACAGACTCTCCATTCGAACCAATAGATTCAATACCAATCAAGATCCTATCGCTAAAAATGGCCCTCTTGGTAGCACTGACTTCAGCCAGGAGAATCAGTGACATCCAAGCACTCTCTATAGATCCACCTTTCCTGCTAACTTTTCAGGATAAGTTGGTCCTTAAACGAGACCCTTCCTACCTTCCCAAAGTAGCTAAGAAATTCCATAGGTCTCAGGAAATAATCTTGCCCACTTTCTTCAGTAATCCTTCCACTCCTGAAGAACAAAAGTACCACACTCTAGATGTTAAAAGAGTAGTGTTAAAGTACATTGAAAGAACCTGTAGCTGGCGACAGTGTAGGGCTCTGTTTATTTCCTTCCAGGGTCACAAGAAGGGTCATGGAATAACGAAAAGCACGTTATCCCGGTGGATCAGAGAGTCTATCAGACTGGCCTATTCCGCAAGTAAAGAAAACCCTCTGGAAGGCATAACAGCGCACTTTACCAGAGCTATGGCATCCTCCTGGGCAGAAAGGGGAGAGGTCCCAATTGAGACTATATGTAAGGCGGCAACTTGGTCAAATCCCTCTACATTCTATAATCACTATAGGCTTGACCTATCGTCAACTTCTGACCTAGATTTTGGCAGGACTGTCCTCAGCACGGTGGTCCCCCCCTAGGTGATGGTCTCTGTAAGATCTCCAGTGGGGTGCTGTCGTGGCGAAAGGGAAAAAGCCGGATTACTCACCGGTAATACTCTTTTAGTGAGTCCACGACAGCACCCTCTTACATCCCTCCCTATATTAATATAGTACTTACTATTGAGTAAAATTCTTTTATTCATACATGAGCAAATAAGTTTGAAAATGAAATAAATTATATTTGCCTAATACTGGCGGTCCTCCCGGTACTCTGAAATCAAAACTGAGGAGGAGAGGCGGACCGCCCCCTTTTATTTCTCGGTAGGTTTCCTGTTCCTGCGGGGCGGATCCCTCTCTCCAGTGGGGTGCTGTCGTGGACTCACTAAAAGAGTATTACCGGTGAGTAATCCGGCTTTATGTGCCCTTAAATCACAGAGATATGTCACACAAAATACTTAATAAGTAACATTTCTCACATGTCTACTTTACATCAGCACAATTTTGGAGCCAATTTTTTTTTGTTAGAGAGTTGTAAGGGTTAAAATTTGACCAGCAATTTCTCATTTTTACAACATTATTTTTTTTTTTATTAGGGACCACATCACATTTGAAGTCACTTTGAGGGGTCTATATGATAGAAAATACCCAAGTGTGACACCATTATAAAAACTGCGCTTCTCAATGTGCTCAAAACCACATTTAAGAAGTTTATTAACCCTTCAGGTGTTTCACAGAAAATTTTGGAATGTTTTAAAAAAAATGAACATTTAACTTTTTTTCACAAAAAATTTACTTCAGCTCCAATTTGTTTTATTTTACCAAGGGCAACTGGAGAAATTAAACATCAAATGTTGTTGTGCAATTTGTCCTGAGTACGCTGATACACCATATGTGGGGGTAAACCACTTTTTGGGCGTATGGCAGAGCTCGGAAGTGAAGGAGCGCCATTTGACTTTTCAATGCAAAATTGACTGGAATTGAGATCGGACGCCATGTCGCGTTTGGAGGGTCCCTGATGTGCCTAAACATTTGTCCTGAGTACGCTGATGTTTGGGTAAACCCCTGCTTGGGTGCATGGGAGAGCTCGGAAGGGAAGGAGCGCTGTTTTACTTTTTCAACTCAGAATGGGCTGGAATTGAGATCGGATGCCATGTCACGTTTGGAAACCCCCTGATGTGCCTAAGCAGTGGAAACCTCCCAATTCTTACTGAAATCCTAACCCAAACACACCAGTAACCCTAATCCCAACCATAAACCTAACCCCACCCCTAACCCTAATCCCAACCGTAAATGTAATCTAAACCTTAACTTTAGCCCCAACCCTAACCCTAGCCCCAATCCTTATCCTAACCCCAACCATAACCCTAACCCCACCCTTAACTGTAGCCCTAACCCTAACTTTAGCCCCAACCCTAACCCTAATGGGAAAATGGAAATAAATACATTTTTTAAATTTTTTTATTATTTTTCCCTAACTAAGTGGGTGATGAATGGGGATTTGATTTCCTTTTATAGCAGGTTTTTAGCGGATTTTTATTATTGGCAGCTGCCACACACTAAAAGACGCTTTTTAATGCAAAAAATAGTTTTTTCGGCTCCACATTTTCAGAGCTATAATTTTTCCATTTTTTGGTCCACAAAATCATGTTAGGTCTTTTTTTTGCAGAATGAGTTGATGTTTTTATTGGTATCATTTTCGGGCATGTGAAACACATTATAGTAACAGATCACTGATCTGACACTTTGCAGAGCACTGTCAGATCAGCGATATGACAGGCACTACAGGGAGGCTTCCCAGCGCATGCTCTGAGCAGGCGCTTGAAAGCGACCGCTCTGCAGGACCCGGAAGGCCCCCCGCGGCCATTTTGGATCCGGAACTGCAGGGAGGAGGCTGTATCGTAGTCTATTTATTGACACCTGTTTGCTTAAGAAAAAAAATGTTACCTACAGGCCAGATGTTTTAAACTATAGTTTTCCTACACACGGATCACATATAACTTCACTCCAAAGTCAGGCATTTGTAGTGAACATGCAAAATACTGCAGTACAATTAAAATGGGAAAGATGCATGCAAAGGGACAGGAAGGTGGACGTGAGGATGATGGTGCATGTAGAGGGCTAGGCCGAGGATGTGAGTAAGCGGAAATTGGCCCACAACAAACACCCACATCTTCTTGCTCGATCTTCCTGTCACAATTACTTGAGGACCGCAGCAGCACACCACTGTTGAACCCAGAGAAGTTTCAAAACGCTCATGGTCAAGTTTCAGTAGTCATGATTGTGGACCACATGTTCCTCACCCTGATCCTCCTTCCTTCCACAATGACGAGTGCCATGAGACAAGGGATCCCACACTTGGACACTACAAAGAGCTGTTCACTTTTTCATTTAGAGATTTGGGCCTCTCTCCCGCTGCAGTTCAAGTGGGGCAAGATGAGATCGCATGTAGTGATGCCCAAATATTTGAGCTGCCACGTTCACACGCAGGCGATGGTGAGAATGTGTCATAAGATGTGGACGATAATGAGACACAATTGCCAGAAAGTGAGGAGGCCCAAGATGTGGAAGTGGAAGATAAGTTGGTGGACGATATAGTAACTGATCCAACCTGGCAGGAGGACATGCATAGCGAGGACAGCAGCACACAGAGGGAGGGAGGCGTAGCACCCAACAAGCAGGAATAAGCTTTGTGTTGACCGCAGACAGAAGAAAGGCAACCGTTCCCCGTAAAAACAACATGACGGAAGTTGCCAGTACAAGTGCTAGGTCTTCTCGAGTCTGGTTGTTTTTCAAAGACTCTGCCGATAACTCCAAACAGAACATTTGCACCACCTGCCAGGCCCGCATCTGCAGGGGTAGCAAAACTACCAGCCCGACCGTGCAAGCCAATCCCCTGTCCATGGTGGCTACAAAGATGCCTCCTGCCCTGCACCTGTCATTACACACACTCAACTAGCATCATTCTCAAGCACGTTCACATCCTTGTTCCAGCACAAGGTTCAGTTGTCCATACCCCAGTCCTTGGAACACAAGCGGAAATACACAATCAACGCCCCATAGGCCACACTACTAAATTCACACATGCCTTTAAAGCTTATGGAGATGGATTCTTTCAGCATCCTGAAGGCGGCGGCCATCCCACTCAATCCCCAGCCTCCACTGGGTTAACATAGTGGAAGCCGGGACCAATTCGGACCTTGGCATGGAATACATCCTCCCGACGCTGAGGATTGCAGGTCCTACATCAATCAGGGTTGTCCCCACAGTCTACAGCTCCTGCACCTCCTCCTGCTCCTCTTCAGCCTCCATTTCCAAAATTACCACATCAGTCACAAGCTGGAAACACTGCAGCAATGCCTCAGCCAAGCGGCAACAGGCTGTGCAGAATCAAATATGCTTAGGTGACAAACCGCACAGTGCTGAAGAGATGTGGACAGCCCTGAAAGAGCAGTCAGATTTTTGGATGACACTGCTGAACCTACAGCCAGGCATGGTCGTGTGTGACAATGGCCGGAACATGGTGGCAGCTCTGAGGCAAGGTGAGCTCACACACGTACATTGCCTGGCCCATGTGCTTAACCTCTTCGTTCAACATTTTCTCAAAAGCTACCCTGAGCTGCCAGATCTGCTAGTGAAAGTATGCCACCTGTCTGCCCATTTTGGAAGGTCAGTTACAGCTTCTGCCACAAATGCCGTGCTTCGGCAGCGTTTGCATCTTCCAGCTCATAGACTGGTGTGCGATGTCCCCACCCATTGGAACTCTACACTGTATATGTTGGAAATGATTTATTAGCAGAAGAAGGCAGTTGTTGACTACCAACATCAACAAGGCCATTGTTATTCAGATCAGACTCCACACATAAGACCTCAGGAGTGGACATGGATGTCAGACATATGTGCCATCCTCAAAAACTTTGAGGACTGCACCAAGATGGTGAGCGGCAATGACGCCATAATTAGCATCACTATTCCACTTCTCTGCATTCTGAAAACCTCTCTGCTCACAATTAAAGAGGATGCATTGCAAGCGGAGCATGAGAACATTGAGCAAGGAATCATATAGGGTGATTACACTCAGCCCAGCCACATGCTGTCCCAATATGGATTGGTAGACAATGAGGAAGAGGAGGAGGAGGAAGAACAGGAGCTACTTTCATGCGCTATAGACAGTGCTACAAGCATAGCTGTCAAACCGTCTGTTAAGTGTAGATGGCCTGAGGACAGGGAGGAGGAAGATGATGAGGAGGAGGACAGCATGGTCAGTCATCCTGTTGGTGAGGACACAGAAGTCTTGCCTGTTAGCAGTCTGGCACGCATGGCTGACTTTATGTTACGCTGCATTTTCCGTGACCCTCGCATTATTAAAATTTTTGCTGACACTCATTACTGGTTGCTGACACTGCTAGACCCATGCTACAACGAGAACTTACAATCTATTCTTCCAGAGGCAGAGAGGTGTGCTAAAATGTTGCAGTACTAGAGGGCCCTTGTAGCGGACTTAACAAAACAAATTCTCATCTGAGAACGCTGGCAGCAGACGTCAGAGTTTGTTGTACAGCCAAGGAGTCCAAGCGAGAGAGACAGAAGTACAATCCAGAGCAGGGAGGGGAATAGTGGGAAGTTCTGGGACAGTTTTCTCAGACCCTCCCATTGTGGCAGCACAGAGGCAAATGGTGCTGTCAAAAAAAGTGCAATGTTTGGGAAGATTCTGAGGGAGTACCTTGCTGATTGTGCAAACATCCTCCGTGATCACTCTGTGCCTTTTAATTATTGGGTATCCAAGCTGGACATGTGGATGAACTGGCTCTCTACGCCTTGGAAGTCCTGGCCTGCCCTGCTGCTAGTGTTCTGTCAGTGTGGGTTTTTAGTGCCGCTGGTGGAATTATAACAGATAAGCGCATCAGCCTATCAACTGAAAATCCTGACAGGCTGACTCTTCTAAAAATGAACAAAGGCTGGATTGGGCAACACTTCTGTAAACCACCGAATGAAAACAGCGAAACATAACGGCAAATACATTGTCTATTTTGTGGAGGTATACTCTCATGCACCTTTTCACAACCACACATGGGTCTACGCTTCCTGATTTGGTCTGTTTGGTCTTATCCTGCTCCTAATCCTCATCTTAATCATCTACAACCACTAGAACACCAGGGTGAACGTATTCAGTAATGCAAAAGTCACTAAATATTTTGTGCGATGGTGTTACGATGCCCGTTATTAATTTGAAACCAAAAAATTTAGTAAGTGTATGGGCTGACAAACTGGGGAAATGTTTGTCAGCCCATACACTTAGTGTATGGGCATTACAAGTCTAGAAGACCCTCTCCCTTAAATTGGGCCTAGTTTTTAATGAGGCCTTCCTCAACGTCTCATCATCTACTGCTACTAGATCACCAGGGTTTCCGTGTTCCATTCTGCTACTGCCAGTCCAATTTTTGGCAAGGGTATCTATGATGCCCATGAAATATTTTTTTTAAATGTACCCCCATGGGGAAATGTTTGACAGCCTATGCCCTTAGTGCATAGGCATTACAAGTTTAGGAGACCCACTCCTTTAAATTGGGCCTAGTTTTTAATGAGGCCTTCCTCAACGTCTCATTGTCCACTGCCACTAGATCACTAGGGTTACTGTGTTCCGTGCTGCTACAGCCAGTCCAATTTTGGCAAGGGTTTCTTTGATGCCCATAAAATATTTTTCAAAAATGTACCTCCCATGCACTTAGTGTATGGGCATTACGAGTCTAGGAGACCCGCTCATTTGTAATGGGACATTTTTTATGAGGCCCTCCTCCATGTTTCTTCCAAGGGGGAATTGTGGTGCATGCAAATTTGGGTCAAAGCGGCCCTTGCATTCAATGCACAAGGAAACAGTATGGCAGGACCAACTGAAGACTCTGAAGTGAGTTTTCCTGTGGCCATCCAGTACCTGGGTTCAAAGGCTTATTGGGGTAAAAATGACTTGGTAGCATGGCAGGCCTTGCAGTTAATACATAAGAAAACAATATGGCAGGACCAATTAAAAAATGTGAAGTGGGTTTTCCTGTAGTCATCCAGTACCTGGTTTCAAAGGCTTATTGGGATAAATATGACTTGGTAGCACCATAGGCCTTGCAGTCAATACATAAGAAAACAGTATGGGATTACAAAATGACTAATGTGAAGTGTATTTTCCTGTGGCCATCCAGTACCTGGTTTCAAAGGATTCTTGGGGTGCATATGACTTTATAGCAGGGCAGGCCTTGCATTCAATGCAATGGTTTTTCAGGAAGCCCTCCTATACCTCTTGTGAAAGGGGTATTGGGGTACGTCGTAATTCTCACTGCATCGGTAATAACAGCATAGATACCCACTGTTTAATAATGGCCCATTAAGAATTTTAATGCCGCATAATACCCCTCTAAAAATAGACTTTAAGAGACCCTCCTTCATAAATAAAACAAGATGGATCTGCTTATATGTCACACACCACATGGCCAGCTAGGGTTGTTCAATGTTACAATGACATTTCCCAGTGAATGCATTTGTTTCAGTTGAAAGCAATGTTATAGTTGAAACACGCATCAAAAACAATGCGTGTGAACATAGCCAAAGTGGTGGAGAAACATTTTGATTTGGGGTTAATTATCTTGCCTTATATACAAGTTATTAGCCTGGAAAGGATGTACCTTAACACAGGGGTGTCAAACTGCATTCCTCGAGGGCCGCAAACCATGCGTGTTTTCAAGATTTCCTTAGCATTGCAAAAGGTGCTGCAATCATTATGTGTGTAGGTGATTAAATTATCACCTGTGCAGTACAAGGAAATCCTGAAAACATGACCTGTTTGCAGCCCTCGAGGAATGCAGTTTGACACTCCTGCCTTAACATATTTCCCAGCAAAAGCCATTTTGGTTTAGTTTTTGTATGTTTTTTTGTTGCACCTGTAAATATGGCGTGAAACTCTGACAATATTGCTTACAGCTGTGACCTAGGAGTAAGAAATGCTTCCAGGGGCGATCTCCATGATGTTCCCCTGTCATTTGAGCAGTGTTTCCATAATTTTCAGATGTTTTTAGACCTTAAAAGGACCCCCGGGGGTGATCGCGGTAAAAATACTTGGATTTCCCATAGACTTATATTTGGCTTGTTGCTCGTGTCGAGTACCTGAGTATTCCAATTTGCTCGACCCAAGCAACGAGCACCCGTGCATTTTAGTGCTTGCCCATCACTAATCGTGGGATACGTTTGAGAAATAGCCAGACCACTGGTTCCACAAGCAAATCAATGCAACGCCAAGCTGTTAGTATGCCTGATGTGAAAACTAGAGGAATTTGTCTACCGTAAATTATGCCACACCACACTGTATACCGGTGTGATGTTTCTTTATGAAGATCTCTTCATGGCATTGCCTTTATGGTCTCCATCTTCATTTCAGACAAAACTGTGGCTATAATTACGTCCAAGATAAGCAGGACTCAACACTGGAGTGAAAATACCTTAATTCCAGTCATCATTTGGAGACAATGTTTGCAAAGCAATAAAGAGGCCTTCGTGAGGGAACATTACACAATTCCTATTTCCAGGATTTTAGTGTGGGGTGTTATACAGTCATGGCCAAAAGTATTGACACCCCTACAATTCTGTCAGATAATACTCAGTTTCTTCCTGAAAATGATTGCAATCACAAATTCTTTGGAATTATTATCTTCATTTAATTTGTCTTAAATGAAAAAACACAAAAGAGAATGAAGCAAAAAAGCAAAACATTGATCATTTCACACAAAACTCCAAAAATGGTCCAGACAAAAGTATTGGCACCCTCAGCCTAATACTTTGTTGCACAACCTTTAGCCAAAATAACTGCGACCAACCGCATCAATGAGTTTCTTACAATGCTCTGCTGGAATTTTAGACCATTCTTCTTTGGCAAACTGCTCCAGGTCCCTGATATTTGAAGGGTGCCTTCTCCAAACTGCCATTTTTAGATCTCTCCACAGGTGTTCTATGGAATTCAGGTCTGGACTCATTGCTGGCCACCTTAGAAGTCTCCAGTGCTTTCTCTCAAACCATTTTCTAGTGCATTTTGAAGTGTGTTTTGGGTCATTGTCCTGCTGCAAGACCCATGACCTCTGAGGGAGACCCAGCTTTCTCACACTGGGCCCTACATTATGCTGCAAAATTTGTTAGTAGTCTTCAGACTTCATAATGCCATGCACACGGTCAAGCAGTCCAGTGCCAGAGGCAGCAAAGCAACCCCAAAACATCAGGGAACCTCCGCCATGTTTAACTGTAGGGACCGTGTTCTTTTCTTTGAATGCCTCTTTTTTTCTCCTGTAAACTCTATGTTCATGCCTTTGCCCAAAAAGCTCTACTTTTGTCTCATCTGACCAGAGAACATTCTTCCAAAACATTTTAGGCTTTTTCAGGTAAGTTTTGGCAATCTCCAGCCTGGCTTTTTTATGTCTCTGGGTAAGAAGTGGGGTCTTCCTGGGTCTCCTACCATACAGTCCCTTTTCATTCAGACGCCGACGGATAGTACGGGTTGACACTATTGTACCCTCGGACTGCAGGGCAGCTTGAACTTGTTTGGATGTTAGTCGAGGTTCTTTATCCAACATCCGCATAATCTTGCGTTGAAATCTCTTGTCAATTTTTATTTTCCGTCCACATCTAGGGAGGTTAGCCACAGTGCCATGGGCTTTAAACTTCTTGATGACACTGCGCACGGTAGACACAGGAACATTCAGGTCTTTGAAGATGGACTTGTGGCCTTGACATTGCTCATGCTTCCTCACAATTTGGTTTCTCAAGTCCTCAGATAGTTCTTTGGTCTTCTTTCTTTTCCCCATGCTCAATGTGGTACACACAAGGACACAGGACAGAGGTTGAGTCAACTTTAATCCATGTCAACTGGCTGCAAGTGTGATTTAGTTATTGCCAACACTGTTAGATGCCACAGGTAAGTTACAGGTGCTGATAATTACACAAATTAGGGAAGCATCACATGAGTTTTCGAACAGTGCCAATACTTTTGTCCACCCCCTTTTTTATGTTTGGTGTGGAATTATATCCAATTTGGCTTTAGGACAATTCTTGTTGTGTTTTTTCTTTTAAGACAAATTAAATGAAGATAATAATACCAAATAATTTGTGTTTGCAATCATTTTTAGGAAGAAAATGAGTATTATCTGACAGAATTGTAGGGGTGTCAATACTTTTAGCCATGGCTGTAATAGCTGGAACCCTCTAGGCTTCATTCCCAGTACACTAACCGTTTGGGTTACATTGATTTGGTGGTGGAACTTAGGTAAGACCATTTCTACAAAGTGTCCCAGGAACAGGTTTTCAACACAGCAACACTAGACCGCATGTCGCTTGTGCTAGTGTGAGCAGTCTGTGTGGCCTAAATGTGCTAACATGTTCTTTAACACCTCTCCGGATCATCTCCCATCAAACACATCTGGAACGTCATTGGTCAGAAATTACAATGGGAACTGCTAGCAGCGGATCCTCATGATTTCCATGTGCAAGCGCATTTAGCCTCACAGAACATTCTACAATCACTAATAACCTCACTGATAGCAGCAAAGGTGGAAAAGTGTGTGTATTTCTGTGCATGGCACTTAAATCCGTTACAGAAGTAAACAAGAGGTTTCAAAAACTTTTGTTTCCATTATTCCATCATTTGCAGATCATTACTATGTTTATCAATCCAGAGATTTCCATAATTCCACAACCATTTTTCTTTTAGGTGTCATTTCAATGTTCAAGAATATATGAGAAGATACTAATGACATAGCCTTACGATTGGTCATCCGTATAAGATATAAGGGTCTGACACCCCGAACCCCAAACTTGCAGTTTGACGTCAGCTGTATTTAAAATGGTGTGCAGAATTGGAAAAGCAGAACTGTGTACACAATTTAATAGCCGATCTCAGGTAATGTAAGTCAGTTTCTATTCACCTTAATAGCTGACTGCCATGGATCTATAAACAGCTGATCAGTTGGGGTGCCTGGAGTTGGACTCCCAATGATCGGTAATCAATATCCATGTAAAACGTTGTAATAGGATATTTGAAATTAAATAGCTTAGAAAAAAAAGATGCTTAAGAGGAGACCTTATTTATATGTATAGTACATGTGTGGTCAGTACTAAGGATGGCACATGACTTATTGCTTCCAAATACCTTACAAAGAACATTCATTATATGTGAAGGAAAGAATTCTAGTAGCTAAATTGGAAAGGGTTCTTTTCAACTAGAGCAGTCAGAATGTGGAATGCCGACCACAAGAGGTAGTAATGGCCAACACTGTAACAGCAATTATAGGACAACTGGATGATTTTCTCACATCCAATGGGTAATAAAAAATCCAGTGAAAAGAATGTAGAACTGGTGGAGAAAGGTTGAACTTTATGAAAGCAAGTCAATTTTTTCACCTATGTAACAATGAGTATCCTGAATCAGATATCATTTCAATCTTGTGAAGCAAGCAATCTTGGGGAGCAATCCCCACATGTGTTCAGGCTGTCTAGCAGCTGCAAATCATGCATCTGCGGTGACAGAAACAAAATCTCCGAGCACATCCAAATACTCGGAGATCACCCGCGCATGCTCGGGAAATCTCAAGTAACGAGCATACTCTCTCATCACTATTTAGAACCCATCGCCGTATACGGCCTGCCAGCAAATTTCTCGGTGTGGTTGCCGAGAGCATCTTTCATCGTGTCATAACCACACAGTACAACCAGCCTTTTTGCACCTAGATACACGGTGAATTTTGGTCCGTATTTCTTTGTCATCTAGATAAACATAAAATAATAGGAATATATATTAAATTGAGTTTACAGCTTATCATTAAAAGCCATCATGTGATTAATTTTTGTAGCAGCTAGTCTAGATGTCGAATTCTGTTCTGTTCTCTTCAATGGTGGCAGAAAATCTAAAGCCTTAATATCTATTTTATAAAAAGTGTTTTCTGATATTTTTTAAAAAAGTGGGCCACAAGGAAAAAAATTATATAAAATAAGGAAGTAACCCATAGTCCCCCTATCTGACACACTCTTGGCTTCAGCTCTGCCGTGCTGGTGGTGGTCTTCGCTCTGGCTACTTCCTGTGTATTATTCATGCACACATGACCGCTGCAGCCAATTACTGCCCCAGCCAGTGAGGTCATCATCACGGCAGGAACCAAGTAGAAACTATCGGGGGATTGTTAAATACCATTTGCTTCTTGTGGGCAATTTTGTTAAAATACTAGACAATAAATTTAATGCTTTAAAAATATAAAACAACATATGCAAATTTTAGAACAACATTTGCAAACAACTATGTAGTGTGATCCTGCAGTCAGGTGTTATTCTTATTTATCTGCCCTGTAGTCTACTGCCTGAAAATAAGAATAATATTGATGTTGATCATAGGGAATAGAGTAACCCATGACTGCAGAATCCACACAGTGTTTGTTTGTTGTTCTCTTTATTAGGACATGAAGGAGCTGAGTACACAAAATGATAAGATTTATAAATTAAAGGGATGGTCTGGTACTTCATTATAGGTGGCCTATCCTTGGGAGAGGTCATCATTGTCTGATCCTTGGTTGTGCAGCATCCTTCACTCCCACCGTTTAGCAGTTCCTGCTGCTGTCATCGTCTAGAACTGCTCAGTTCTGGACATTTACAGGAACATTTCCTTCAAAAGTATAGCAACAGCAGCTGGGTGCTGCATAAGTTGTCTCTTATTGTCATGTATAAAATTGGAATTGCACTACTGCTAGTGATGAGCGAACATGCTCGGTAATGCTCGTTACTTGCCCGAGTATTCCTGTACTCGGCGAGCGCCGAGCTTTTCCGGGTTTGCTTGGCGGGAGCTCAGGTCCCCGCCCTGCATGATTGGCGCTCTTTAGAGAACCAATCAACATGCAGGGATTGTCTGCCACGCACTCTAATGCCGCAGCAATATTGGTTGTGACAATTCAGTGATAAGCTGGCCGCACAGCATCATCAGGTCTATGCTCGTCACATTTAGCTCCGGATTCAGTCAGTGTAGGTACAGGTGCTGCCGACATAGGGTCAGATTTGGGGGTGTATCAGTTAGTGTAGATATACCATCATATAATTTTCTAATCCAGCTAATCTAACAGTCTTTCTATGGACTAATTATGGAATATATAGATTGCAGTACTAGGTAGGCAGGGGAGTGTATGTGGCTCTATACATATCAGTGCAATTTATGCAGGCACGGTTTATGGATATATAGATATTATTGCATACATCAAGAGAGCCCATTCCATTACTGTCTGCTGCTACTGCTGCCTATTACATATATTGACCATATATACCTAGACCCAGATTTTTTTTATTGTGTCATAGCCTACATATTGACACAATTTTGCTGGCCCCGAAAAAAAAAAAATACAGGCCAGATATTTGAAAGTGGACTGTCTCCGTCAGACGCCTCATCAATCTGTGGGCTACAAATTGTGGCATTTGAAGCCTCTATTCACCTTTTTTTGCTGTGTGTTACCCTAGTTCTATACACTATTTTGCAGTAAAAAAAATACAGGCCACATATTTAATATTGTGGTAATTCCGTCAAACGCTTCTCTTAGCTGTGGGCTACAAATTGTGGCATTTGAGGGCTCCATTCAACTGTTTTTGCTGTGTCTTACCCTATTTCTATCAATATAAGCCACGTATAGGGTGTATCCAAATATGATACCCCTAGAGGTCCTCAAAAAACAGTAGGCAAGTAAGCTAGGAGAACAACTAATATATATATATATAAACCTAAAACGTAACTTTTAATAGACGACGTTTAAAATATCAAATGGATAATGGCGCAACATGTGATAAAGTGCAAAAGCGTGCTCATGTAACCAGTGCTCTATTAAAAAATGGTTTTGTCTCACCAAATAGTCCTTTTCTTTGCGGGAGCATCCAATTGTATTCTAAGGGGTAGGGGGAGAGAGATTCTATACGACCCCAGTCGTGCCCCTGTGTAGCTCCCGCCCTGACAAGGGCAGTCCCCAAGTCAGTCTAGTATAATGTACCCACCAAGATAATGTAACCTTCCCTACGCGTTTCCTCTCCCATAGGGGAGAATCATCAGGGGAACTAACTGAAATATATATGTGGGATATTCCTTTAAAAGAGGGGAGTCCCTGCGTCAGGAGGTAGCCCCCGTGTCCAGTGCTCCTAGTTATGGGCACTGACCTCTGGTAAGGTGACCACATATCACATATTCAACAGTGTGGTATCTCTGCCAGACCCCTCATCTATCTGTGGGCTACAAATTTGGGCATTTCAGGCCTACGTTCACAATTTTTTACCATGTTACCCTAGTTCTATATGATGTCTTGCAGAAAAGACAAAAAAAATACAGGCCACATATTTAATAGTGTGCTATCTTCGTCAAACGCCTCTTCTATCTGTGGGCTAAAAATTGTGGCATTTGAAGGCTCCATTTAACTGTTTTTGCTGTGTCTTACCCTATTTCTATACACTATTTTGCTGTAAAATAAAAAAAATACAAGCCACCTATCGAACAGTTTGTTATCTCCGTCAGACGCCTCATCTATCTGTGGGCTACAAATTGTGGCATTTCAAGCCTACATTCAACTTTTTTGGCTGTATTTTAACCTAGCTATTTACACCAGTTTGCTAAAATAAATAAAAAATTACCTACAGGCAAGATATTTTAAACTGGTTTTCCCGCACAATGAAGTTCGCTCCAAATTCAGCCATTTCTAGTGAACGTGAAAAATATTGTAGTCCATATAAAATGGGCAAGGAGAATGGCAAGGGATTGGGAAGTGGACGTGATGGTGATGCTGCATGCAGAGTCCGAGGCAATGGGCAAGCTGAAATTGGTCCACAACATACACCCACATCTTCTCACTTGACCTTCCTGTCCTAATTACTAGGGGACCGTTGCAGCACACCACTATTGCAGCCAGAGCAGTGTCAAAAGGTTGCTGCTTGGATAGTGGATAATGCTTCCAGTCACTTTGCCACCATCAGCACCCTGTCTTCCACACGATCATGTCTGAGTAGCCCTGAGACTGGACCGCATATTACTCTCCCTGATCCTCCTTCCTCCCACAATGCCGAGTGCCCAGAGACAACTGATCCCACACTTGAACACTCTGAAAAGCATTTTTTTCTAATTATAGATTTGGGCCTCTCTCCCGATGCACTTTGAAGTGGGGTAAGATGAGATCACATGTAGCGATGCCCACATATATGAGCAGTCACGTTCACACGGAGCAGATGGTAGGAACATGTCACAAGAGGTGGTTGATTATGAGACACAATTGCCAGAAAGTCAGGAGAAGTACCAGGGTGCAGAAGTGGAAGATGAGGTGGTGGATGATATAGTAACTGTCCCAACCTGGCAGGAGGACATGCTGTGCGAGACAGCAGCACACATGGGGAGGGAGGCGTAGCACCCCAACAGGCAAGACAAAGCAGTGTGATAGCCGCAGACAGAAGGCAGGCAACCGTTCCGCATAACACCAACACAACAGAAGTTGCCAGTCCAACTGTTAGGTCTTCCCGAGTCTGGTTGTATTTTAAGGACTGCCAATAACCCCAAACAGGCCATTTGCACCACCTGCCATGCTCGCATCAGCAGGTGAAGCAAAACTACCAGCCTGACAACCACCAGCATGATCAGGCACATGGCAGCAAAGCACCCGACTTTGTGGGACGAACCACAGGCTCCAGGAAAAGTTTCTGCGGGTGATACCACTGCTTCTTCCACTGTTGTGCGTGCAAGCCAATCCCCTGTCCACGGTGCATGCGAAGAAGCCTCCTGCCGTGCACCTGTCATTGCCCACACCCAACTAGCATCATCATCAAGCACGTCCATGTCCTTGTCCCAGTGCAGTCTTCAGTTGTCCATGTCCTAGTCATTGGAACCCAAGCAGAATTGCGCAGCCATTGCCCCACAGGCCACAGTACTAAATTCACACATTTCTCATCTGCTTGTGCTCAAAATGTAGTCGGTTAGGCTCATGGAGACTGAAGCTTTCAGCAACCTGATGATTGCGGCCGTCCCAAGGATTTCAGTTCTCAGCCGCAACTATTTCTCCCAGTGTGCCATTCCGGCAATACATAAGCACGTATCCCACAATATTACCTATGCCCTCAACAATGCTGTTACTGGGAAAGTACACCTAACCACCGACATGTTGACCTCAGGCGTGGACATGGATGTCTTACATATGTACCATCCTACAAAACTTTTGGGAGTCCACCAAGATGGTGAGCGGCGATGATGCCATTATTATTCTGTATTCTGAAAAGCTCTCTGGCTTCAATCAAAGAGGATGCATTGCAGGCAGAGCACAATGAGATGGAGCAAGGAACCATACAGGGTAATTACACACAACCCAGTCTCATGTCATCCAATCGTGGATTTGTTGACAATGAGGAAAAGGATTGGTAGGAGGAAGAACAGGAGCTACTTTCATACGCTATGGATGGTACTACAAGCACCACTGTTATACCGTCTGCTCAACATGGATGGCCTGAGGACAGGGAGGAGGAGGAGAACTTGGTCAGTTATCCTTTTGGTGAGGACACCGAAGTCTGGCCTGTTAGCAGTCTGGCATGCATGGCTGACTTTATGACTTTACCGTCTTCTGTGAATCCTCCATGCCTTTTAATTATTGGGTATCCAAGCTGGACACGTGGCATGAACTCTCTCTACGCCTTGGATGTCCTTGCCTATCCTGCCACTAGCATTTTGTCATAGTGGGTTTTTAGTGCCACTGGTGGAATTATAACTGATAAGCGCTTATGCCTGTAAACTAAAAATGCTGATGGGCTGACTCTTATAAAAATGAACAATGGCTGGATTTGGCCAGACTTCTCTACACCATGATGGCAGCGAAACATAAACTCCAATCCTGTGTCTTTTTTGGGAACTCCATTCCCATGCACCTCTTCACACCCACACATGGTTATACGCGTCCTGATTTTGCGTATTTGCTGTTATCCTCCTCCTTCTCCTCATCAGCCACCACCACTAGATCAACATGGTGACCGTGGTCCGTGATGCAACAGCCACGTTATTGTGTAAAGGGTGTTTTTAAAGCCCATAAAAAAAGTTTACACATTATGTTGATGTGTACTCCCCAGGGGGAAATGTTTGTCAGTCCATACACTTAGTGTATGGACATTACTAGTATAGGAGACCCGCTCTTTTAAATTGGGAAAATAATTTTTAGCGTGACCATCCTCCACATCTCTTCAGACACCACCACTAGATCACCAGGATGAACGTGTTCCGTGATGCAACAGCCACATTATTGTGTTAAAGAGTGTTTATGATGCTCTTAAAAAAAAAGGTTTACACAGTATGTTGAGGTGTACCCCGCATGGGGAAATGTTTTCCAGCCCATGCACTTACTGTATGTGCATTACAAGTATAGGAGACCCGCTCCTTTAAACTGGTAAAACATTTTTCAGAGACCATGGTCCACATTTATTCCAAGGGGGATTTGGGTCCATGCAAATTTTGGGCAGGCCTTGCATTCACTTCATGGGCAAACTTTATGGGAGAACCAAATGACTAAAAATGGGAACTTAGTTTTCCTGTGGCCATTCAGTATGCGGGTTCAAAGGCTTATTGGGGTGCGTGTAACTTTGGGCCAGGGCAAGCCTTGCATTCAATGCATAAGCAAACAGTAAGGAAGTACCAAAAGAATACTGGGAACTTTGGTTGCGTGTGGTCATCCATGACATCTGTTCAATGGATTGTTGGTATGCGTCCAAATTTTGGGCAAACCTGCCACTCACCACATATGCAATAACAGTATAAGGTACCCACTGTTTAACAATGGGAACAACAAAGCATAGCCGGTTGATGGCTCTCTAAAAATAGTAAAGGCCAACTGCTGGCCCTATAAAAATAGACTTTGTGACTTTCAGAGTCCCTCCTTCATAAATGAAACAGGATGTGTCTGATGATGTGTCACACACCACATGGCCAGATAAGGTTGTAACATGTTAAAATGACATTTCCCATTGAAGTCTAAGGGGTATCGTTTCTCCTTATGGAGAGTGACATACCATCTCTGGCTTGTCAAGGTGAGGAGGCTTATTCGCCATGCAATGCTCCTCTGCTAAATATAATATGCAAATTGCCTCTTCTGAGAAAAAGAGGACTTAAACTCTATAGTGCCACCTGTTGGAAGTAGGGATCCTACAAGTCACAATCAACTCTTTAACGAGTCGTGCAATATGACTTAGGATAGAAGCCAAATCAGTATCTCAATTCGCAGACACGGTGTTTCAGGCTGTTGGCCCTCGTCAGTGCGAAGCCAGAATTACATATTTTTTTGGTTCACCGCGACGTTGCATTAAAATGCAATAACAGGCGATCAAAAGATTGTATCTGCACCAAAACTATATAAATAAAAACATCAGCTTGGAATGGAAAATATAAGCTTTCACCCAACCCAAGATCATGAAAAATAGAAACGCTATGTGTCTCTGAAAATGTCGCAATTTTTTTTTTCTTTTTAACAAACTTTGGATTTTTTTTTTCACCACTTAAATAAAAAAAGAACCTAGACATGTTTGATGTCTATGAACTCATAATGACCGGGAGAATCATAATGTCAGGTCAGTTTTAGCCTTTGGTGAACATGTTGAAAAAATCCAAAAAACAGTTGTGGAATTGCACTTTTTTTGCAATTTCACCACACTTGGAATTTTCTTTCCAGTTTTTGAGCACACTATATGGCAAAACCAATGGTGTCGTTCAAAAGTAAAGCTTGTCCCGCAAAAAAACACGTCTTCACGTGGCCATATTGACCAAAAAGTAAAAAAGTTATGGCTCTGGGAAGAAGTGGAGCGAAAAACAGAAAAGGAAAAAGTGCAAGGTCTCAAAGGGGTTAAATAATTAGTATTACAGCGTCCAAAAAACATAATTTTAGAGTTTTTGAATTTTTTCCATTTACGGAATTGTCTTAATTATTGTTAGATTTTGATAAATCTGAGTTTACCGAATGTTGCGGTACCACATATATTTATTGCTTTAATTTTTGTATTATCTTTCCTTTATTGGGGAAACATATGGTGATTTGATTTTATATATTTTTTATTTTTCTCATTTTTTTCAACTTTTTTTTTTTACATTTCTCTGCACTTAGTTTTCTTAAAGGACTTGAAGCTGCGATCATCTGATTACTTATGCTATATACAGTGATACCACAGTATTGGGGCATATAGTGAAAATCATTGGCCACAGGCAGGATTTCAAGGAAGCTCCATAATGACAAGCATGGAGGACTTCATCAGACCCCCAACTGTCACACCAACTCATAAGCACCCCGCGATCATACCAATGGGTACCAGGTCACCCAGACAGCCCACTTCATACATTCGCAACCAACTTGCACCATAGATGTATGGTACTTATTATGAAGGGGTTGACAATAAAAGTTTAAAAAAATAGTGATTCGTAATAGTAGCGTAGGGGGAGACGGAGGGGGGAGCTAGTGCCAGATCTATCCTACTCATGCAATTTCTAGTATTCACATAATATTGTCACATGACCGCTGCAACCAATCAGCATCCACTGGTAAGCTGCAGTGCAGACTGAGCAGCTCAGATGGAGATATGAATGTTGAAGCCAATTAGCGGCTGCTGATTGGCTGAAAGAACGGTTCAGGTTTAAGAGGTAAGTTTGTGGCTTGGTTGTTAATCCCTTTATTTCTCTTTTGTAAGTTAAAAGCTTAACTAAACCAAATACCCATCATCAGACATTGTTTTATTTTTTTATTAATTTTTTTTAATTTGAACTTGCATTACAATATGGTAATGTGGTTTAAACTTGCAATATGATATAAAGTAACAGTTTGAAACAATGAAATTACCATATTCAAAATTACACCAAGGAAGTTAGTGACAATAGATATTCACTATGCTTTTTTGTTATACTTTCATTTGCAAGTTTTATCAGTAGGATTACACAGTAATATTTTTATAAAAAAAAAAAAAAACAACTTTGGAAAAGAAAAAACAAAACCATGATTTCACAATACATTGATGAGAATCTGCCTCACTGTTCTTACAGCTAGGTGAGACTTCCTGCTTCTGAACTGGGAGATAATTCATAACCTTGGCATTTATCCTTGAAGATACAGCTTCATTGATAGTGAAACTGTTCTTCTAGCAATGTGCTATCTATTGGCAGTCTAAAGGTACCGTCACACTTCACGATATCGTTAACGATATCGTTGCTTTTTGTGACGTAGCAATGATATCGTTAAGGAAATCGTTCTGTGTGACAGCGACCAACGATCAGGCCCCTACTGGGAGATCGTTGGTCGCTGAAGAAAGTCCAGAACTTTATTTCGTCGCTGGATCTCCCGCTGACATCGCTGGATCGGCGTGTGTGACACCGTTCCAGCGATGTCTTCACTGGTAACCAGGGTAAACATCGGGTAACTAAGCGCAGGGCCGCACTTAGTAACCCAATGTTTACCCTGGTTACCAGCGTAAAAGTAAAAAAAAAAAACACTTCATACTTACCTACCGCTGTCTGTCCCCGGCGCTCTGCTTCTCTGCACTCCTCCTGCACTGGCTGTGAGCACAGCGGCCAGACGTCACCGCTCTGCTTTCCGGCTGACCGACGCTCACAGCCAGTGCAGGAGGAGTGCAGAGAAGCAGAGCGCCGGGGACAGACAGCGGTAGGTAAGTATGAAGTGTTTTTTTTTACTTTTACGCTGGTAACCAGGGTAAACATCGGGTTACTAAGTGCGGCCCTGCGCTTAGTTACCCGATGTTTACCCTGGTTACCGGGGACCTCGGGATCGTTGGTCGCTGGAGAGCTGTCTGTGTGACAGCTCTCCAGCGACCAAACAGCGACGCTGCAGCGATCGACATCGTTGTCGGTATCGCTGCAGCGTCGCTTAGTGTGACGGTACCTTAAGGATTTTTTCAACTTATCTTATCCGTGAGGGATTGCACAAATTTCATGGGGAAATGGGGAATTTGTAAATCCTGGAGCCAGGTTAAGGTCCAGCTCAGCACCTGGTGGAGCCTGGAATGTGAACTTCTTGAGCAGGGTTGTGAAGAAAAGAAACATTTCCATTTTTGCCAAATTTTCTCCAGCAGTAGAAATTGACAGGTGTTTTCAGCTTCACTACCATTCTTGTCTTCAGGTTTTGTGTGCTATTGCAGCTCAGTCCAATTTGCTTAAAGGGAATCTATCACCTCAAATTGGCGGGCATGTAAATGCCCTGTGTCCGGTCCAATGGGCGGTGTTTCGTCTTCTTTCCTCCACCCCATCCTTCCCCGCTGTCCACAATATTTTCGGGAATTTGAGTACGTATCCTCCAAAGTTCATGCGTGCACAATGCAATCTTGCCTCGCACATGCACAGTATGCTTTTCCCAACTGCGGGCAAAGCCGAAAAGCATTACTGCGCATGTGCAGGCGCACTATGTCCGGGAGGTATTTCGCTGTGTTCCGGACCCCAGACCAAAATGTTCCTCCACCACTTGGGCTATGTACACATGCAGTGTTTTTAAACTGTAGCTTTGCTTTCAACCAATACAGATGCATTCACTGGGAAATGTCATTGTAACATTTAACACCCCTAGCTGGCAATGTGGTGTGTAACACATAAGGAGACACATCTTGCTTCATTTCTGAAGGGACTCTTACAGTCACGAAGCCTATTTTTAGAGGGGCATCAGGTGGCATTATTATTCTTAAAGGGCTATTATTAAACAGTGGGTCACCTATGCTGTTATTGCCTATGCATTGAATGGCTGGACTGCCAAGAATTACAACGCACCCCAATACCCCTTTCACGAGAGGTACAGGAGGGCCTCCAGAAAAAATGTTGCATTGACTGCAAGGCCTGGCCTGCTATCAAGTCATATGCACCCCAATAAGCCTTTGAACCCAGATACTGGAAGGCCACAGGAGAACCCAGTTCACATTCTTCAGTTGGTCCTGCCCTACAGTTTCCTTATGCATTGAATGCAAGAGCCATCTTGACCCAAATTTGCACGCACCCCAATCCCCCTTGGAAGAATCATGGAGGAGGGCCTCCTAAAAAAAACTGTCCCATTACCAAGGAGCGTGTCTCCTAGACACGTGCTTCCCATGCACTAAGTGTATGGGCTGGCCAACATTTCCCCAAGGGGGTAACAGTTTTAAAAATGTATTTATGGGTACCATACACGACCTTGCCCAACAATTGAATGGCTGTAGTTGCATACAACACATTTACCATGGTGTTCGAGTGGCGTCAAATGATGATATGTGGAGGAAGGCATTATTAAAAACTAGGCCCAATGTTAAGGAGTGGATCTCCTAGACAAGTAATGCCCATATATGAAGTGCTTGGACTGGCAAACATTTCCCCATGGGGGTTACAGTTTAAAAAATTGATTTATGGGTATCATACACACCCTTGCCCAAAAGTTGAATTGCTGTAGCAGCATACAACATGTTCACCATAGTGTTCTAGTGGCGGGAAATGATGATATGTGGAGGAAGGCATTATTAAAAACTAGGCTACATGGAGCGTGTCTCCTAGATTTGTAATGTCCATACACGCAGTGCATGGGCTGACAAACATTTCACCAAGGAGGATACATTTATTAAAAATATACTATAGGCATCATAGACACTCTTGCCAAAAATGGGACTGCTTATAGCAGCACAGAACATGTTTAGCATGGTGATCTAGTGGTGGAGAATGAGGAGAAATTGTTGAAGTCCTCATCAAAAACTAGGCCCAAGGCAAAGGAGTGTGTCTCCTAGACTTGTAATGCCCATATACGCAGTGCATGGGATGAATACGCAGTGCATGGGCTGACAAATATTTCCCCAGAGGGGATACTTTTTTAAATATACTATGGGCATCATAGACACCCTTGCCAAAACTTGGACTGCTTGTAGCGGAACAGAAGACGTTAAGCCTGGTGATCTAGTGGTGGAGAATGAGGAGACATAAAGATAAATCATAATGAAATCAAACAAATAAAGTAAGGATGTGAATCCACCTATGAAAGAAAATAACATAAGGGAGGAGTGAACACAGGTTCATATATTTGAAGCCAGAATGTGTCCAAAAAGATATGTTTGTCCCTAGCAGCAGCTCAGAGACAGGGCTTTAAATAAAACATAAAATAAAAGTCTGAATAATTTTCTATTGTAGAGGTATACACTACCTCATTAGAGGACTGTCTAGAGATAGGGAAAATGGAAAATATAAGAGCAAATGGGAATAATAGACGTACATCTCTTTTTCATGACATTTCCTCCTGTGGGAATAACATTTGTTTTGGTTTCCAAATACTAACAGCATCATAAAAACACCCTTGCACAAAAAAATTGTGACTTTGGCATCACGGAATCCATTTACCCTTGTGTTCTACTGGTTGTGAATGATGAGGATGAGGATAAGGAGGAGGAGAACAACAAGCCGACGAAATCTGGAAGCATATACCCATGTGTGGTTGTGAAGAGGTGCATTACAATACACCTCCCCAAGAAACAGAATTTATTAGAGGTTATGTTTTGCTGTTTTCACTTCTTTTAGAGTAGTGATACAATTTTTTACCTGACATACCCTCCCTCCCAGGATACATCCTATTACGGTTACCTATACTCGAGGCTCTTAGGCACTAACCACTTTATTCTATACTAGCTGAAGAGCCCGGCATTGCCTGGGCATAGTAAATATCTGTGGTTAGCTATAGCACCTCACTTCTCTTATTTTCCCATCACGCCTCTCATTTTCCCAATCACATCTTTCATTTTCCCCCTCACATCTCTCATTTTCTCCCTCACACCTCTCATTTTCTCCCTCACCCCTCTCATTCCCCTCTAACACTTCTCATTTCGACCTCACATCTGTCATTTTCCGATCACTCCACTATTTTCCCTCACTCCTCTCATTTTGCACTCACACCTTTTCATTTTCACCTCACACCTCTCATTTTCACCTCAGTATATACATGTTTGTCATCTCCCATATATATAGTATACACCTGTATGTCATCTCCTGTATATAGTATATACCTGTATGTCATCTCTCCTGTATATAGTATATATCTGTGTCATCTCCCCTGTATATAGTATATACCTGTATGTCATCTCCTCCTGTATATAGTATGTACCTGTATGTCATCTCCTCCTCTATATAGTATATACCTGTGTGTCATCTCCCCTGTATATAGTATATACCTGTGTGTCATCTCCTCCTGTATTAGACCTCGTTCACACGTTATTTGCTCAGTATTTTTACCTCAGTATTTGTAAGATAAATTGGCAGCCTGATAAATCCCCAGCCAACAGGAAGCCCTCCCCCCGACAGTATATATTAGCTCACACATACACATAATAGACAGGTCATGTGACTGACAGCTGCCGTATTTCCTATATGGTACAGTTGTTGCTCTTGTAGTTTGTCTGCTTATTAATCAGATTTTTATTTTTGAAGGATAATACCAGACTTGTGTGTGTTTTAGGGCGAGTTTCGTTTGTCAAGTTGTGTGTGTTGAGTTGCGTGTGGCGACATGCATGTAGCGACTTTTGTGAGATGAGTTTTGCGTGGCAACATGCGTGTAGCAACTTTTTGTGTGTCGAGTTGCATGTGACAGGTTAGTGTAGCAAGTTGTGCGCAGCAAGTTTTGCGCATGCCAAGTTTTGCGTGTGGCGAGTTTTATGTGTGGTGCCTTTTGAGTATGTGCAAGTTTTGTGTGAGGCAACTTTTGCATGTGTTGCAACTTTTGTGCATGTGGCAATTTTTCCGCGTGTGCAAGTTTTGCGTGTGGTGAGTTTTCCATGAGGTGAGTTTTGCACTTGTGGCGAGTTTTGCGTGAGCCTAGTTTTTGCATGTGGCGAGTTTTGAGCGGCGACTTTTGTGTTTCGACTTTTATGTGGCGAGGTTGGTGTATGTGTGGTGAAATGTGTGCTGAGGGTAATATGTGTTCAAGCACGTGGTAGTGTGTGGTGCATTTTGTGTGTGTGTTCATATCCCCGTGTGTGGTGAGTATCCCATGTCGGGGCCCCACCTTAGCAACTGTACGGTATATACTCTTTGGCGCCATCGCTCTCATTCTTTAAGTCCCGCTTGTTCACATCTGGCAGATGTCAATTTGCCTCCAACACTTTTCCTTTCACTTTTCCCCATTATGTAGATAGGGGCAAAATTGTTTGGTGAATTGGAAAGCACGGGGTTAAAATTTCACCTCACAACATAGCCTATGACACTCTCGGGGTCCAGACGTGTGACTGTGCAAAATTTTGTGGCTGTAGCTGCGACGCCTTCAACACTTTTCCTTTCACTTTTTCCCCATTATGTAGATAGGGACAAAATTGTTTGGTGAATTGGAAAGCGCAGGGTTAAAATTTCACCTCACAACATAGCCTATGACACTCTCGGGGTCCAGACGTGTGACTGTGCAAAATTTTGTGGCTGTAGCTGCGACGCCTTCAACACTTTTCCTTTCACTTTTTCCCCATTATGTAGATAGGGACAAAATTGTTTGGTGAATTGGAAAGCACGGGGTTAAAAATTCACCTCACAACATAGCCTATGATGCTCTCAGGGTCCATACATGTGACTGTGCAAAATTTTGTGGCTGTAGCTGCGACGGTGCAGATGCCAATCCCGGACATACACACATACACACACACACACATACACACACACATTGAGCACCCAAGCATTCTTATTTGCTCGACCTGAGCAATGAGCACACGACCATTTGAACAACTTGAGTATATCAAATGAGGGGCCCAGCATTTGTCTTGATCACCAAGTGGAAACTTAAAGTACATCTGGTAACTCTTTTAAATATCGTGAGTAGTGTTGAGCATTCCGATACCGCAAGTATCGGGTATCGGCCGATATTTGCGGTATCGGAATTCCGATACTGAGTTCCGATATTTTTGCGATATCGGGAATCGGTATCGGATCCATATTAATGTGTAAAATAAAGAATTAAAATAAAAAATATTGATATACTCACCTCTCCGGAGGCCCCTGGACATCACCGCTGGTAACCGGCAGCCTTCTTTGCTTAAAATAAGCGCGTTTAGGGACTTCCATGACGTCACGGCTTCTGATTGGTCGCGTGCCGCTCATGTGACCGCCACGTGACCAATCAGAAGCCACAACGTCATTCTCAGGTCCTAAATTCCTAGAATGAGGAGTTTAGGACCTGAGAATGACGTCACGGCTTCTGATTGGTCGCGTGGCGGTCACATGAGTGGCACGCGACCAATCAGAAGCCGCGACGTCATTCTCAGGCCCTAAACTCCTCATTCTAGGAATTTAGGACCTGCGAATGAAGTCGCGGCTTCTGATTAGTCGCGTGGCGGTCACATGAGCGGCACGCGACCAATCCGAAGCCGCGACGTCATTCTCAGGTCCTAAACGCGCTCATTTTAAACAAAGAAGCCTGCCGGTTACCAGCGGTGATATCCAGGGGCCTCCGGAGAGGTAATTATATCAATAATTTTTATTTTAATTCTTTAATTCTTTAATTCTTTATTTTACACATTAATATGGATCCCAGGGCCTGAAGGAGAGTTTCCTCTCCTTCAGACCCTGGGAACCATCAGGATACCTTCCGATACTTGGTGTCCCATTGACTTGTATTGGTATCGGGTATCGGTATCGGCGATATCCGATACTTTTCGGGTATCGGCCGATACTATCCGATACCAATACTTTCAAGTATCGGACGGTATCGCTCAACACTAATCGTGAGTGATTGACTGTACTTGGCCTTTGGTGTAAAAGAACCACACACATAGCAGAATCTGTTCAAATGATTGATACACTGTTGGGGCATTTTTGTGTTTTAAATCAGATCAAACAGTATAGTAAGTTCAGTTCAATGACAAACTCAAAAGAAATGCGATGAGATGACCAACTATATGTAGATACTAGCTGTTTCCAGCCAGCTAACGCTCGGCATGCTCATTGCTATCTAATTAACGCTGCTGGTGATTAAACTAAAGTAAATAATGACAACATTCAATAGCACTTATGCAGGTGGTAAACTAACTTAAAATAAAATGTTTTGCCTCGTTCGAATCTTCAGTTAACCATGCTTGAAACTGCTGAGGATATTCATTTACTTCACATAAGTGTATAGTACCACTTCAGCACCACGACGCAAACTTTGCACTGTGTAATTTTTCTTTCCAAAAGTGAGATGCACCGCAATCACTACACGTAACGTCTCACTTTCCCACGTGGTGTTCGCTGGGTATATTCTTTGGATTTCTTGCTGCATACCTCGAAGGTGGTGGCAGTTTACGTCGACGGGCATTGTTGTTTTCTACTTCCGCAGGTGTCAAATTCTTTCTTCGTTGACGCTGGTTATATATATCAGCTTCCCTTCTTTCTGTCACTCGGTTGATATAAACCTTGTGATATCTCTCTCTGTCCTTATCAATCTGCTCAGGTGTTCGTTGTTGATAACCAATCCTACGATTTTGTTGATATTGTTCTTGTCAATCAGCGACTGCATCGTTGTCCAATTTTCCTGCGGCCTGTGAGATGGACCTGGCGACTCTTCTTGGCTCATTTTGTTTGGGAGACTGCGGATGCAACTAAATGTACGTCTACCTTGGCTGAAGTGGTTGAGCTACATAGAAAGGAAGTGCTGCATGTGGTAATGTGGAGGGGCGGAGCCTCGTGTGGTAAAGTGTGGGGACGGAGCCTCGTGTGGTAATGTGTGGGGATGTAGGCAGAGGTTTTGGCTGGCTCCCACCTTCGCCAAACCTCAGGAATCTCCGGTCCAGGCGTCCGAGTCACATGAGGCCATAGAGCCATTGCGTGCGGCATCTAAGTCCCAGTCCGCTTGTGCACCTATGGTCTGTCATGTTTGCCGGCAGTCAGGACATCTTGCCTCCAAGTGTTCTCAGCGGTCGGTGGAATGTTGGCGTCTAGTGGTAGTTGGAGGAGGTACACTAGACACGGAGACATTTTCCTCTAAATTGTCCTTCACGGGGAAAATAACCATAGGCCCATTCTCTCTTATGGTAGAGCTTTGCCTGGACTCTTGGGCGAAGGCAATTTCATGTCATCTGCTTTCGCCAAGCGTTACGCAATACCCCTGGTGATGCTCGCCAAACCTGTGACCGTACGAGTGGTAAATGGGTCAACACTACCCTCACAGATTACACATCAGACCATTCCATTCACTCTATCTATGTCTCCATCACATCAGGAGATTATCTCTCCATTAGTCATTCCTGAGGGAATTGATGAGGTCCTGTTGGGGATACCATGGCTTCGCTATCATTCTCCTCATATAGAGTGGTCCTCAGGGAAAATTTTGGGATGGAGTAAATCATGTGAGGGTAGGTGTCAGAGGGAGTGCATTCAGGTTACTTCTACAGAGGTACCCGCAGATCTTTCCTCTCTCCCCAAGCACTATTGGTCCTATGCAGATGTGTTCTCCAAAAGGGCTGCGGAGACCCTTCCTCCTCACCGCCCCTATGACTGTCCTATTGACCTCTTGCCTGGTGCAGAGCCTCCCCGGGGTCGAGTCTATCCGTTATCTCTCCCGGAGACAAAGGCAATGTCCCAGTACTTTCAAGAGAATCTGGCAAGATGATTCATTAGGAAGCCCGTGTCACCTGCAGGGGCTGGCTTCTTCTTCATGCAGAAGAAGAATGGAGAACTACGTCCATGCATAGACTACAGGGGTCTTATTGCCATCACCATTAAGAATAAATACCCACTACCCCTGATATCTGAGCTTTTTGATAGGCTACGGGGAGCAAGGGTATTTACTAAGTTAGATCTGTTTGGTGCTTACCTGATTCCCATCCGTGAGGGGGACGAATGGAAGCCGGCTTTTAACACCAGGGATGGGCACTATTAATATCTGGTGATGCCCTTCGGGCTCTGTAATGCCCCAGCCGTTTTCCAAGACTTTGTGAATGACATCTTCCGGGAGATGCTCACCACCTCAGTCGTAGTCTATCTGGATGATATTCTCATCTACTCTCCAGATATTGACTCCCATCGGAGAGATGTTCGCAAAGTTTTTGACCTCTTACGGGCAAACTCCCTCTACGCCAAGTTGGAGAAGTGTGTGTTTGAGCAGGAGTCCTTGCCTTTCCTTGGCTATATCATCTCTGCCCAGGGATTGGCTATGGATCCTGCCAAGCTACAGGCTGTGATGGACTGGCAAGAACCCCATTCTCTTAAAGCGGTGCAGCACTTTATGGGGTTCATTAATTACTATCGCCAGTTCATCCCACATTTCTCAACTTTGGAAGCTCCCTTGGTTGCCCTCACCAAGAAGGCAGCAAATCCCAAGTTGTGGTCGGAGGAGGTCTCCAAGGCGTTTCTCTTGATTAAGTCACACTTTGCTAGTGCTCCCATCCTACATCACCCCGATGTAGATAAGCCATTTATTATGGAGGTGGATGCCTCATCCGTTGGTGCTGGAGCAGTCCTCTTTGAAAAGGATGCTCAAGGTCGGAAGTATCCTTGCTTCTTCTTGTCCAAGACCTTTTCACCAGCAGAGAGGAATTATTCCATCGGGGACAGGGAGTTGCTAGCCATGAAGTTGGCTTTCTCAGAGTGGAGACGCCTCTTAGAGGGAGCTCGCTTTCCCTTCCAAGTGTTCACAGACCACAAGAACTTGGTGTACTTACAGACGGCCCAGCAGCTGAATTCTCGCTGAATTCTCGCCCTGTTCTTCTCCCGGTTTCATTTTACTCTCCATTTTCTCTCCGGGGAGAAGAACATTCGTGCCGATGCTCTCTGTCACTCCGTAGTGTCATCTGAGGAGGAGGAGGAGCTTCGGCTTATTGTCCCTTCTGAAAGCCTGAGAACTGTAGCTCCAGTGTCGCTAGAGTCTGTGCCCCTAGGCAAGACTTTTGTTCCATCTAATTTGTGACCAGAGGTTCTCTCTTGGGTTCACTTGTCCAGGGTGGGTGGACATTTTGGGACAAGAGGACATCTGAGCTTTTGGCGAGGACGTACTGGTGGCCGCATATGGCCCGTGACATCGGGGACAATATTCGGGCTTGTGTCTCCTGCGCCAGGAATCGGTCTCCTCGGCAACGGCCTGCTTAGCAACTTGGCAGTCAGGCCCTGGGAGATGGTAGGGATGGACTTCATGGTGGGCTTACCCAAGTCTCGTAACTGCACCATTATCTGGGTCGTCACCGATCATTTCTCTAAGATGGTGCACTTGGTGCCGCTTCCATGGTTACCTTCTGCACGGGCCTTGGCGGCGTTGTTCATTAAACATATTTTCCATTTAGATGGCATGCCTGATAAAATTGTCAGTGACTGGGGTCCGCAGTTTGCGTCTCGGTTTTGGAGACAGCTCTGTCGTTTACTCAGCAAAGAACTAAATCTCTCCTCTGCATATCATCCCGAGACGAATGGGTTGGTAGAGAGAGCCAACCAGACTCTGGTGACATATTTGCGACATTTTGTCTCTGCTAGGCAGGATGACTGGGTATCCTTGCTACCTTGGGCAGAATTTACTCTGAACAACACCATAGCCGATTCCACTTGGCAGACTCCTTTCTCCTTAATTACGGCCAGCATCCGCGTGTCCCTGTGCCCATGCCTGTGTCATCCACTGATTCCAGGGTGGCAGACTGGGCAGTGGAGGCACTTGACATTTGGGACCGCTCACAGGATGCCATTCGGGCTTCCAAGGAGAGAATGAGGGTTTCTGCTGATACTCACCGGCGCTCCGCTCCGACCTTTGCTCCTGGCAACTTAGTGTGGCTCTCTGCCCATAACATCAGGCTGCGAGTTGAGTCCACTAAGTTTGCGCCTCGCTACATTGGTCCTTTCAAGGTTCTGGAACAGGTTAACCCTGTGGTCTACCATTTGGCTGTTCCTCCACGCCTTGTTATAACCGACACTTTCCATGTTTCCCTCTTAAAGCCCGTCTATATGTCCCGGTTTTCTGAGTCATCTGCTGGGACATCGGGTTCGTCCATGGATGAGTATGAGGTGAATGCTATCGTGGGGTGCAAGGTAGTACGTGGCAAAAAATACTATCTGGTGGACTGGAAGGGCCACGGCCCTGAGGACAGAACCTGGGAACCTGTAGAGCACATTCGGGCTCCGCTGCTCATTGCTGCCTTTGACCGTAGCGAGGCCCAGTGGGGGGCCCTAAGAGGGGGGGTAAGGTTGGGAGTCAAGTTCCCGCCGCTGCACAGGGGAAATCTCAAACCATGTATGCTGTGGTCTCTCATTCTGCATCAGCTGTAGTGGAGCCTGCTCAGCAGAGACGTCAGTCCCAGCGTCTTGCTCATTCTCTCTCTGTGCATAGGGTTACTGCTGCTTTTCCTGCTTCTGCCATTGAAGCCAGTGCTGGGCAGCGGCAATCACACGCTTTTGGAACTAAGTCCTGCTTTTCCCCTTCTGAGCATGCCCAGGGAAAGATCTACCATTGGAGATCGAGGGTCACATGCTCAGATACTGCAGCAGATCCCATTGGTCCTCCAGGAAGGTCCCGAAGGTGCTCAACTTCTGTGGCAGCCTCTCATTGGTCCTTCTAGGAAGGCCTTGTACATACTGCAGCTATAAAAGGTTTGCATGGCCGCAATACAATTGTAATTGTGTGTGTGTTGATGAGTGCAAGTCGTTCCTTATAAAACCCATTTCTTGTGTATGACTGTTCACGTAAGGTGTATGGCTGCAATCTAGCGCCCGGCTGAACTCACAGTGTTAACACACGAAACAGCATCTACTGCTGTGACCGCCAGTATGGTGCCACGCGCCATTAGAGCACTTCTTTAGCCCAAGTCTGGGTGGTTAGTGGCATCTGCCAGTACGGCACAGTTTGCACTCTCGTGCTATTTAATTATTAGTTTTGTTACGTGCGGTACTGCGGCCCAGTGACGCAACAGGGTGCGCTTCTTTCACACTGGGTGAAGCTAATCCATGTGTATCCTCATTGTACCGCCATATAGTCTGTCATTGCTTAGCAGCGGGTACCATCTCTGCACGGTGGACTCCGGGCTGCGAACGCACCTTATTCCTTTTCTCTAATTATTTGGTGCGTTCCGCTAACCCTAACACCTCGTGTGGCAATATGTGGGGACGGAGGCTTGACTGGTAATGTGTGGGGACCGAGCCTCATGTGGTAATGTGAGAGGGCAGAGCCTCATGTGGTAATGTGTGGGGATGGAGCCTCATGTGGTAATGTGTGGGGACGGAGCCTCATGTGGTAACGTGTGGCTCGTGTGGTAATCTGGGGGGCAGAGCCTCGTGTAGTAATGTGTGGGGACGGAGCCTCGTGTGGTAATGTGTGTGGAGGGATCCTCGTGTGGCAATGTGTGGGGACAAAGCCTCGTGTGGTAATGTGGGGGGCCAAAGCCTCGAGTGGTAATGTGTGGGTACGGAGCCTCATTTGGTAATGTGTGGGGACAGAGCCTCGTGTGGTAATGTGGGGGTGGGCCTCGTGTGATAATGTGGAGGGACGGAGCCTCGTGTGGTAATGTGTTGAGACGGAGCCCCGTCTGGCAATGTGGGGGGACAGAGTCTCATGTGGTAATGTGTTGGGACGGAGCCTCGTGTGGTAATGTGTGGGGACAGAGCCTCGTGTGGTAATGTGGGAGTGGAGCCTCGTTTGATAATGTGGGGGGACAGAGCCTCGTGAGGTAATGTGTGGCGACGGAGCCTCGTGTGGTAATGTGTGGGGACAGAGCCTCGTGTGGTAATGTGTGGGGATGGAGCCTCGTGTGGTAATGTGGGGGGCGGAGCCTCGTGTGGTAATGTGTCAGGACAGAGCCTCGTGTGGTAATGTGTGAGGACGGAGCCTCATGTGGTAATGTGTAGGAATGGAGCCTCGTGTGGTAATGTGTGGGGATGGAGCCTCGTGTGGTAAGGTGGGGGACAGAGCTTCGTGTGGTAATGTGGGGGAATGGAGCCTAGTGTGGTAATGTGTGAGGACGGAGCCTCATGTGGTAATGTACGGGGGTGGAGCCTCGTGTGGTAATGTGGGGGGGCGAAACCTCATGTGGTAATGTGTTGGGACGGAGCCTCATGTGGCAATATAGGGAACGGAGCCTCGTGTGGTAATTTGTGGAGACAGAGCCTCGTGTGGTAATGTGTGGGGACGCAGCCGCGTGTAGTAATGTGTAAAGACGGAGCCTTGTGTGGTATTGTGTGGGGACGGAGCCTCATGTGGTAATGTGGGGGGACAGAGCCTTGTGTGTTAATGTGTGGGGACGGAGCCTCGTGGTAATGTGTGGGGACGGAGCCTCGTGTGGTAATGTGTGGGGAAGGAGCCTCGTGTGGTAATGTGTGGGGACGGAGCTTCGTGTGGTAATGTGGGGGGACGGAGCATCTTGTGGTAATGTGCAGGGACAGAGCCTCGTGTGGTAATGTGCGTTGACGGAGCCTTGTGTGGTAATGTGGGGGAACGGAGCCTCATGTGGTAATGTGTGGGGACAGAGCCTCATGTGGTAATATGCATTGACGGAGCCTTGTGTGGTAATGTGGGGGAACAGAGCCTTGTGTGGTAATGTGTAGGGACAGAGCCTCATGTGGTAATGTGTTAGGACAGAGCCTCATGTGGTAATGTATGGGGACAGAGCCTCATGTGGTAATGTTTATGGGGATGCAGCCTCATGTGGTAATGTGTGGGGATGGAGCCTCGTGTGGTAATGTGTGAGGACGGAGCCTCGTGTGGTAATGTGTGGGGAAGGAGCCTCGTGTGGTAATGTGTGGGGACGGAGCTTCGTGTGGTAATGTGGGGGAACGGAGCATCTTGTGGTAATGTGCAGGGACAGAGCCTCGTGTGGTAAAATGCATTGACGGAGCCTTGTGTGGTAATGTGGGGGAACGGAGCCTTGTGTGGTAATGTGTAGGGACAGAGCCTCATGTGGTAATGTGTTAGGACAGAGCCTCATGTGGTAATGTGTGGGGACAGAGTCTCATGTGGTAATGTTTACGGGAATGCAGCCTCATGTGGTAATGTGTGGGGATGGAGCCTCGCGTGGTAATGTGTGAGGACGGAGCCTCGTGAATTATTATGGGGGGGCGGAGCCTCGTGTGGTAATGTGGGGGGGCGAAACCTCATGTGGTAATGTGTTGGGACGGAGCCTCATGTGGCAATATGGGGAACGGAGCCTCGTGTGGTAATGTGTGGAGACAGAGCCTCATGTGGTAATGTGTGGGGACGCAGCCTCGTGTGGTAATGTGTAAAGACGGAGCCTTGTGTGGTATTGTGTGGGGACGGAGCCTCATGTGGTAATGTGGGGGGACAGAGCCTTGTGTGGTAATGTGTGGGGACAGAGCCTCATGTGGTAATGTGTGGGGACGCAGCCTCGTGTGGTAATGTGTAAAGACGGAGCCTTGTGTGGTATTGTGTGGGGACGGAGCCTCATGTGGTAATGTGGGGGGACGGAGCATCTTGTGGTAATGTGCAGGGACAGAGCCTCGTGTGGTAATGTGCGTTGACGGAGCCTTGTGTGGTAATGTGGGGGAACAGAGCCTCATGTGGTAATGTGTGGGGACAGAGCCTCATGTGGTAATATGCATTGACGGAGCCTTGTGTGGTAATGTGGGGGAACGGAGCCTTGTGTGGTAATGTGTAGGGACAGAGCCTCATGTGGTAATGTGTTAGGACAGAGCCTCATGTGGTAATGTGTGGGGACAGAGCCTCATGTGGTAATGTTTACGGGGATGCAGCCTCATGTGGTAATGTGTGGGGATGGAGCCTCGTGTGGTAATGTGTGAGGATGGAGCCTCGTGTGGTAATGTGTGGGGACGGAGCCTTGTGTGGTAATGTGTGGGGAAGGAGCCTCGTGTGGTAATGTGTGAGGACGGAGCCTCGTGTGGTAATGTGTGGGGATGGAGCCTCGTGTGGTAATGTGTGGGGAAGGAGCCTCGTGTGGTAATGTGTGGGGACAGAGCCTCATGTGGTAATGTTTACGGGGATGCAGCCTCATGTGGTAATGTGTGGGGATGGAGCCTCGTGTGGTAATGTGTGAGGATGGAGCCTCGTGTGGTAATGTGTGAGGATGGAGCCTCATGTGGTAATGTATAGGGACGGAGCCTCATGTGGTAATGTTGGGGGCCGGGATTATGTGTGGTGATGTGTTGGGGGCGGGATTATGTGTGGTAATGTGTTGGGGGAGCGGGATTATGTGTGGTGATGTGTTGGGGGGCGGGATTATGTGTGGTGATGTGGTATGCGGGATAATGTGTGGTGATGTGGTGGGGTGGCGGGATTATGTGTGGTGATGTGGTGGGGTGGTGAGATTAGGTGTGGTGATGTGGTGGGGGGCGGGATTGTGTGTGGTGATGTGGTAAAGGAGTGGGATTATGCATGGTGATGTGGTGGGGGGGCGGTATTATGTGTGATGATGTGGTGGGAGGCGGGATTATGTGTGGTGATGTGGTGGGGGTGAGATTATGTGTGGTGATGTGGTAAGGGCGGGATTATGTGTGGTGATGTGGTGAGGTGGCGGTTTATGTGTAGTGGGAAGGCGTGATTATGTGTGGTGATTAGGTGGGGGAGGGATTATGTGTGGTGATGTGGTGAAGGAGCGGGATTATGCATGGTGATGTGGTGGGGGGGCGGTATTATGTGTGATGATGAGGTGGGAGGTGGGATTATGTGTGGTGATGTGGAGGGGAGAGATAATGTGTGGTGATGTGGCGGGGGGGCGGGATTATGTGTGGTGATGTGGTGGGGGCAGGATTATGTGTGGTGATATGTTGGGGGGGCGGGATAATGTGTGGTGATGTGGTGAGGTGCAGGAATACGTGTGGTGATGTGGTGGGCGGGATTATGTGTCGTGATGTGGTGGGGTGGCAGGATTATGTGTGGTTATGTGGTGAGGGGGCGGGATTATAAGTGGTAATGTGGTGGGGGGCGGGATTGTGTGGCCTGAGGCCTGAGTGTAGATATTATAATGTTTGGAGAAGGTGTGCAGACTGGACCAAGTTGCCGCTTTGCAAACCTGTTCTGCTGATGCTTGGTGCTGAAGTGCCCAGGGAGCCCCTACCGCTCGAGTGGAGTGTGCCCTGATCCCAGCCAGGATGGCTATGCCCTTGATGCAGTATGCCTTCTGAATGGTGATTCGTATCCATCTGGCTAAGGTCGATCTAAAGGCTGCGAGTCCCTTCCTAAGACCAACAGGAAGAATGAACAGCACATCCGTCTGTCGAAAGGAAGTGGTCCAAGAAATGTATCTTCTCAGAGCTCTCACCAGATCTGGGGTATGGAGAGCTTTTTCCACACGGTGCGTTGGCGCCAGACAAAAAGAAGGCAAGACAATGTCCTCATTGATGTGAAATGAGGAAACTACCTTTGGCAAAAAAGAAGGTGCTGGTTTTAGCACCACTTTATCCTGATGAAATTGTAAAAACGGAGCCTGGCAGGACAAGTCCGCCAATTCCAACACCCGCTTAATGGAGGTTATAGCTACCAAGAACAAAACCTTCCAAGAAAGATATGTTAAAGAGACTTCTTGGAGGAGCTCAAATGGAGCTTCCTGAAGAGCACTCAAGACCAAGTTAAGGTCCCAAGCTTCTAGTGGAGCTCTGTAAGGGGGAACCATGTGAGAGACTCCCTGCAAAAAAGTTTTTACTTGCGAATTGAAAGCGATCCAGCACTGAAAAAGAACCGATAAGGCTGATATTTGCCTTCTAAGGGTACTTGGTGCGAGACCTGAGTCCAGACCAGCTTGAAGAAAAGCTAAAATATTAGGAATGGAGAACCGTAGAGGAGGAAGACCCTGCTTCCTGAACCATGAGAGAAAGACTTTCCAGGTGTGATGGTAAATGCGCGCCGAGACGGTGTTTAGAGCATTAATCTTAGTGGAAGCTACCTTTTGAGAAAAACCGGCTTGTGTCAGAATCCAAGATTCAATGGCCAGGCCGTCAAACGCAGGGCCTCTAAGTTCTGGTGGAATATCGGCCCCTGTGACAAAAGATCTGGCTGTATTGGAAGTTGCCAAGGAACGCCGGCAAGCAGCTGTACCAGGTCTGCATACCATGACCGCCGAGGCCAATCTGGAGCGACTAGTATTGCTGGAACTCCCTCTGTCTTGATCTTCCTGACTACCTTTCGGAGCAGCGCCAGAGGGGGAATATAGATATAGGAGACTAAATTGGTTCCAAGATAGGACTAGTGCATCTACGGCAATTGCTCTTGGATCTCGATACCGTGCGACGAACCTGGGTACTTTGGCATTCAACCCAGAGGCCATTAGATCCACGTTCGGGGTTCACCAGCGTTGGCATATCTGCCGAAAAATGTCGGGGTGAAGAGACCATTCCCCGGACGCAAGACCCTGTCGGCTCAGAAAATCCGCTGCCCAGTTCTCCTTGCCCGGGATGTGAACTGCCGAGATCACTGAATGGTTGTTTTCGGCCCAGCGGAGGACTTGCTCTTGTGCATGGCTGACCTGCTGCGGGTGCCCCCCTCATGATTTGTGTAGGCCACATCCGTGGCATTGTCCGATTGGATCCGGACCTGGTGATCCGCCAGAAAGTGGTGAAAGTGCTGCAGTGTCAGCCAAATCGCCCTTATTTCCAACAGATTGATTGGAAGAGATGACTCCCTTGGGGACCAATGTCCCTGTACTGTGTGTTGGCAAAACACTGCTCTCCAACCGAGAAGACTGGCATCTGTAGTGACTACCAGCCAATGGTCTGGAGGAAAGGCTTTCCCCTGCTGCAGAGAGGAACTCCTTATCCACCATATTAGGGATTGCCTGACCCGGGGTGACAGACGATACCTGAGATTGAGTGAAAAAGGACTCCTGTCCCAGGCTGTCAACAGTGCATGTTGGAGTGGGCGAAGATGGAATTGTGCGAATGGTACTGATTCTATAGCAGCCACCATTCTTCCTAAGACCTTCATGCAGAACCGGATTGTGTGGGAACTCAGCTGCCGAAGAATTTTCGCTTCCTGCCGGAGGCAGAGTACCTTGTCCTGGGGAAGGACAGTCAGACCCCGAGAGGTGTCGAAGACCATACCTAAAAAAGAACTTTTTCGAGATGGTACTAGAGATGACTTCTTTAAATTGATAAGCCACCCTAGGCGAGATAGAGTGTCCAGAGTGATGCTGACGTTCTCTTTTCATGCCCGAAAAGTTGACCCGTTGACTAAGAGGTCGTCTAAGTATGGCAGAATGACTATGCCCCGAGAGTGCAAGATGGACACAACTGCTGCCATTCCCTTTGTGAACACCCTGGGAGCGGTGGCGAGCTCAAAAGGCAATGCTGTGACTTGGAAGTGCAGTTCGCCTATTGAAAAACGTAAAAATCTTAGATGTGGAGGAAATATGGGGAAGTGCAGATAGGCAGCTTGAATGTCTATGGAAGCTAGGAATTCTCTTTTTTCCATAGCCGCAATGGCAGAGCGGAGAGACTCCATTCGGAAGTGACGAGTGCTGACAAATTTGTTTAAACACTTTAAGACCAGAATGGGTTTTATGACCCCATCCTTCTTGGGAACTATAAACAGATTGGAATAGAATCCTTGAAACCTTTCTTCCTTTGGAACGGGAACAATGACCCCATTGAACTGAAGAGACTCGACTGCCTTGAATAAACTCATAAGCGGGACATTGAACTGGGAAGACTGGACAGAAAAAAACGGCCTGGAGGTACCCTGAAACCACCAGTTCTCTTGCCCATCTGTCGTGAACGACCGACAGCCAGGACTGATGGAACAGAAGTAGGCGACCGCCTACTCTGTTGGAAACGACCTGAGGCTGCCTCCAGTCATTTAGCTGAAAACCGAGGATACCTAGATCCCCTTGATCTTGGCGGTTGGGATCGCATTCTTGTCAATGGATTGGCCCTATATGAAACCTGGTGCTCTCTGACTTGATTAGACCGACTTGGAGGGACTGAGCTTGGCGTTGCAGTCCACCGGGTGTTACGAAAGGATTTAAACCTTGCTTGAAATTGGCAACGAAACGGTTGTTTAACCTTTTGTTGTGGAAGAAAATTGCTCTTTCCTCCTGTGGTATCAGATATAAGCTGATCCAACTTTGCGCCAAATAGTCAGCCACTCTGTTAGGAAGAGATGTAAGGGACTTCTTTGAGGTAGAGTCCGGGCGCCAAGTTCTCAGCCATAGATCCCTTCTGATAGAAATAGCATTTGCAGCTGCCAATGCTGCACAATTTTCAGCATCCAGGGCTGCGTTAATCAGGTAGCTTCCAGCTAAAGAGATCTGATTAGACATCTATGTCACTTCTATAGGTAACTCCCTATCCTGAAGAGCCTTAGTTACGGACTCTGACCAAGCTATCATGGCTTTGGCAACCCATGTCGCTGCAAAAGACGGCGCGAAGGCTGAACCTGAAGCCTCAAACACAGACCGACCTAGACTCTCTATGAGCCGATGAGTCGGATCCTTAATAGCAGACCCATTGCAGCAGTGTGTTAGAGGCCAAATGAGACACGGGGGGATCCACTGAAGGGGATTCTGCCCACCTTTTAGGAAGCTCTGGTGCAAAAGGATACCTTGCACCTAGGGCCTTCTGGCCTAAAAAACGTTTATCCGTTCGCTCCATGAGGTTGCTTGAATTTCTTAAAAGACACCTTATGACCCGAAGGTAAGGTGGCTACGTCCTCTACTCCCAAAGTCTGGTTAACCGCCTCAATGAGACTGTCAACTGATTCCTGATAATCAGGAGCTTCTAAATAAAGAGACCCTTCTGAGTCATAGTCCGAACCGTGTTCACTCATTTCCACAGGTGAGGGAGAACGAGAGACAGATCTCAAAGATGCTGATGCACCCGATGGACCAGGAGACGCTGTGTGGGTTCGTTTCCCCAGCGTCTGCCTATAGGGAGCACGGCCCCTGCAGGCCGGAGGATCCTGAGAACCGGAGGATCTTTCCAAGACAGGCGAATGAATGTCCCTGACGGGCTTGAAGGGACTCAACCGCCTTTGTTAGTGACGCCATAGATTGCGTTAAGGATATGACCCACTCAGGGGGCAATACCGCAGTCTCAGGTACAGGCACACCGGACAGGGTCGCAGGGGGGGGTTCCTGAGCGTGTTCGGAGTCGCAAGCCTCACAGAAACAGTTAGTTTGCTCATGCGGAAAAGCAGACCGACAGGTAATACATGAGTTATACAGAACTGTATGAGTCTTAGTCATTCTAGACATGATCACTCTGCTGCTGCTGCTATGATCCATACCCTTCATGAGCTACTGGATCTAAAACAATGTCGCTGTCAGGCTGAGGGAAGTAGCACTTACCCCAGTCCTGTGTCCCCGTATGTCTTGACCCGACACTGAACCATGCCTCTGTGCAAAACCTCCTTATGTCCAGATTACAGGGCAGATGTGCCCGAAGAAATAGGGGGAGGAGTTACCAGCGTACGGCCCGGAAATAGGCCGAAGCAGGGGGCTTGATTTTTGATTCCCTGAACTCTCCCAGGAAAGCTGGGCGCGCGGCCGGAAGTAAATGCGGCCGATGGGGGCGGGACTTCTGCCCGTGTCCTTGCTGGAAACTACAGGATCCATGATGCAACAGGCCGAGGGTCTAAAACTGGAAGTAGCCGATAGGGGCCGGACTTCTGCCCGCGCTGGGAAATAACAAATAAGTAGCACACGTGAATCTGGAAAATAGCACCGTTCCGGGTCCCTGCAGTATGGCGCTTTGCACCAGCAGAACGCGCAACGAAGCAGGAGCCCCCCGCAGCCTCTTGACAGAGCATGAGGTCAGAGAGACGTACATATGTATATGAAAATATATATATATGGAAAGATGGTGCAGGCACCCTAAGTCTGTACACCCTTCAGAAGGTGAGGAGAGGGACCGTCTGCCTCCTTTAAGCACCGCAGTCAGTGCATTGGAGATGAAGTGGAGGCTGCATGGACAGAGCATGTATGCCTGTACAACCTAGGGTTCTGTTACCTCAGGGTGGTAAGGTTTTAGTCCGGCAAACGAGGTCCCACATTGCGGGAGAGGATACGTGGAGGCGACATTCCACGTGCTCGCCCGTTGTTGGTTTGGGGAGATCGGACCCCTTCAAAAGGATCCGTCGCCCCTGTCTCATCCTCAGAGAAAATGTATCTGGGGAAACCCAGAGATGTGCCTCCTACGGACACTAAGCATAAACTGGAGCTGTCAGGGCCAGTGTCAAGGTGTATACTACGGAGAAGGAGCTAACTTTCTTTGTGTCTACTTAGTGTCAGCCTCCTTGCGGCAGTAGCATTCACCCACAGTCCTGTGTCCCCCAATGAGACAATGGAGAAAAGCTATTTTTTATAACCTTGCATTTATTAAGTTTTGTGGTCTGCCAAAATCTCCGGAGTAAAATTTCAAATTCGATTTGCATGAAATATATTTGACATGAATCAAAGTTCACAAAAATCACACAAATCTGCCGAATCTGAATTTCCCCTCTAGTACTGTAGTTAACTGTTCATAAGGCTATCTCTACATTTTACATTCACCCATAGCATGACATGGCTGCCTACTAAGCAGCTGAATTTTCCTCTTATGAAAGACGGCAAAGGCTGAAGTGAGGATCAACTTTTAAGAATTTAAGCCTCCATTGTCCTTTAACAATTAGCAAAGCATTTATTTTAGACTTGCTTATTTTCATTCCTAATATTTTATAGAAAGAATCTTCAAATTGAAGGGCAACTATAAATTGGCCATAGATGCACACGATGTCTTATCCGCGAGGGATTGCACACATGTCATAGGGTAATGGAGAATTAGTCAATCCCATTTCAGGTGAAAGGTCTAGCTTTGCCCCTGATGGAGCCTTGAATGTGAAGTTCTGGAGCAGGGTTGTGAAGAACAGGAACATTTCCCTTTTTGCCAAGTTCTCTCCGGCACAACTTCTTTTACCTGTATAAGAAAAAAAAAATAGAAAAAACAAACAAAATTCCAGTGATCAGTCATATTGATTATGCATGTAATAGAGCAGGAAAAAATAGCTTTATTTTAGTTTTTCTTTTTTTCCAGAAAACCATAAATCAAAATGGTATACAATGTAACTGAAAGAGTTACTAATATTTCAGATATTCAAATTGCCTCTTCTGAGAAAAAGAGGACTTAAACTCTATAGTGCCACCTACTGGAAGTAGCGATCCTACAAGTCACAATCAACCCTTTAACGAGTCGTGCAATATGACTTAGGATAAAAGCCAAATCGGTATCTCAATTCGCAGACACGGTGTTTTGGGCTGTTGACCCTCTTCAGTGCGAAGCAAGAGAACTGATTTGGCTAGATGAGAGGCTCTGGACTGGGGTCTAAGGGGTAACGTTTCTCCTTATGGAGAGTGACATACCAGCTTATGTATGTAAGAGATATTTTATCTAGCATTCTCTGTATGTTACGGTGTAAGAGTGGATTGAATCAGGTTGACTCCTATTTTTTATCAGTACATCAAAATATTTATTCTATGGCCTAGATGCCTATCCATTTTACAACTTGATTGGATACCTATCCCAAGATATCAAAAACAGTTCTTAATGCATATACGGTATATTTTAATATTTCTTATATTTTATTATTATAGTGCTTTTCATCCAGTGCTATTAGATTTGTCTTCCAAAGTTATATATTGTGGCCCATTTTCCTCTGGGAGTATACATAGCACAGAGGTATATGCCTGTTTTTGGTTTTCGTATATACTTTAGAGACTGTTTGATTTAAACCACTGATGCCGCTGTGATCACAGGACTAACATCAGGATGTAAATAAAAAATTCAGTACAGAATCAGCACGCAAAATTACCGTATATACTCGAGTATAAGCCCAGAATTTCAGACCATTTCTTTAGGATGAAATTGTCCCTCTTGGCTTATACTCGAGTCATACCCAGGGGCCGGCAGGGGAGGGGTAGCAGCAACTGTGTAATAATACTCACCTGCTCCTGGCATGGTCCCTGCACGTGCCTGGTTCTCCGAGCACCGGCAGCTTCTTCCTGTAGAGTGAGCAGTTACATGGTACTGCTCATTACAGTGATGAATATGGACGCGGCTCCTCTCCCATAGGGGTGGAGCCGCATATTCATTACTGTAAGGAGCGGTACCATGTGACCGCTCACTACAGGAAGAAGCTGCTGGCGCCAGAGAACCAGGGACTGTACCGCGCCAGGAGCAGGTGAGTATAACTCAGTGCGCGATATTCACATGTTCCCGCTGCGTCTTCCCTGTCCTCTGCAGTGACGCTCAGGTCAGAGGTCGCGGTGACGTGATTCGTGTGCACGCCGCCCTCTGCCTGAACAGTCAGTCCAGAGGACGGAGAAGACACAGCAGCGTCCGTCGGTGGAACGCGGACCAGTGAATATAGCAAGTGCTGGGGGCCTGATAGTATCATTTTTTTTAAATCGCAGCAACAACATATGGGGCAAATGTCTGTATGAAGCATCTTATGGGGCCATGTGCAGCATTATATGGGGCAAATATCTGTATGGGGCCATGTGCAGCTTTATATGGGGCAAATATCTATTTGGAGCATCTTATGGGGCGATGTGCAGCATTATATGGGGCAAATATCTGTATGGAGCATCTTATGGGGGCAAGTGCAGCATTATATGAGGCAAATGTCTGTATGGGGCCATGTGCAGCATTATATGGGGCAAATGTCTGTATGGGGCCATGTGCAGCATTATATGAGGAAAATGTCTGTATGGTGCCATGTGCAGCATTATATGGGGCAAATGTCTGTATGGGGCCATGTGCAGCATTATATGAGGAAAATGTCTGTATGGGGCCATGTGCAGCATTATATGGGGCAAATGTCTGTATGGGGCCATGTTCAGCATTATATGAGGCAAATATCTGTATGGTGCCATGTGCAGCATTATATGGGGCAAATATCTGTATGGGGCCATGTGCAGCATTATATAGGGCAAATATCTGTATGGGGCCATGTGCAGCATTATATGGGGCAAATATCTATATGGAGCATCTTATGGGGCCATGTGCAGCATTATATGAGGCAAATGTCTGTATGGGGCCATGTGCAGCATTATATGGGGCAAATATCTGTATGGGGCCATGTGCAGCATTATATGGGCAAATATCTGTATTGGGCCATGAGCAGCATTATATGGGGCAAATATCTGTATGGTGCAATGTGCAGCATTATATGGGGCAAATATCTATATAGAGCATCATGTGGGGCCATGTGCAGCATTATATGGGGTAAATATCTCTATGGGGCCATGTCCAGCATTATATGGGGCAAATATCTCTATGGAGCATTTTATGGGGCCATGTGCAGCATTATATGGGGCAAATATCTGTATGGGGCCATGTGCAGCATTATATGGGGCAAATATCTGTATGGGGCCATGTACAGCATTATATGAGGCAAATATCTGTATGGGGTCATGTGAAGAATTATTTGGTGCAAATATCTGTATGGAGCATCTTATGGGGCCATGTGCAGCATCATATGGGGCAAATGTCTGTATGGGGCCATGTGCAGCATTATATGAGGAAAATGTCTGTATGGGGCCATGTGCAGCATTATATGGGGCAAATGTCTGTATGGGGCCATGTGCAGCATTATATGAGGCAAATATCTGTATGGTGCCATGTGCAGCATTATATGGGGCAAATATCTGTATGGGGCCATGTGCAGCATTATATAGGGCAAATATCTGTATGGGGCCATGTGCAGCATTATATGGGGCAAATATCTATATGGAGCATCTTATGGGGCCATGTGCAGCATTATATGAGGCAAATGTCTGTATGGGGCCATGTGCAGCATTATATGGGGCAAATATCTGTCTGGGGCCATGTGCAGCATTATATGGGGCAAATATCTGTATTGGGCCATGAGCAGCATTATATGGGGCAAATATCTGTATGGGGCCATGTACAGCATTATATGGGGCAAATATCTGTATGGTGCAATGTGCAGCATTATATGGGGCAAATATCTATATAGAGCATCATGTGGGGCCATGTGCAGCATTATATGGGGTAAATATCTCTATGGGGCCATGTCCAGCATTATATGGGGCAAATATCTCTATGGAGCATTTTATGGGGCCATGTGCAGCATTATATGGGGCAAATATCTGTATGGGGCCATGTGCCGCATTATATGGGGCAAATATCTGTATGGGGCCATGTACAGCATTATATGAGGCAAATATCTGTATGGGGCCATGTGCAGAATTATTTGGTGCAAATATCTGTATGGAGCATCTTATGGGGCCATGTGCAGCATTATATGGGGCAAATGTCTGTATGGGGCCATGTGCAGCACTATATGAGGAAAATGTCTGTATGGTGCCATGTGCAGCATTATATGGGGCAAATATCTGTATGGGGCCATGTGCAGCATTATATGGGGCAAATGTCTGTATGGGGCCATGTGCAGCACTATATGAGGAAAATGTCTGTATGGGGCCATGTGCAGCATTATATGGGGCAAATGTCTGTATGGGGCCATGTGCAGCATTATATGAGGAAAATGTCTGTATGGGGCCATGTGCAGCATTATATGGGGCAAATGTCTGTATGGGGCCATGTGCAGCATTATATGAGGCAAATATCTATATGGTGCCATGTGCAGCATTATATGGGGTAAATATCTGTATGGGGCCATGTGCAGCATTATATAGGGCAAATATCTGTATGGGGCCATGTGCAGCATTATATGTGGCAAATATCTATATGGAGCATCTTATGGGGCCATGTGCAGCATTATATGAGGCAAATGTCTGTATGGGGCCATGTGCAGCATTATATGGGGCAAATATCTGTATGGGGCCATGTGCAGCATTATATGGGGCAAATATCTGTATTGGGCCATGAGCAGCATTATATGGGGCAAATATCTGTATGGGGCCATGTACAGCATTATATGGGGCAAATATCTGTATGGTGCAATGTACAGCATTATATGGGGCAAATATCTGTATAGAGCATCATGTGGGGCCATGTGCAGCATTATATGGGGTAAATTTCTCTATGGGGCCATGTCCAGCATTATATGGGGCAAATATCTCTATGGAGCATTTTATGGGGCCATGTGCAGCATTATATGGGGCACATATCTGTATGGAGCATTTTATGGGGCCATGTGCAGCATTATATGAGGCAAATGTCTGTATGGGGCCATGTGCAGCATTATATGGGGCAAATATCTGTATGGGGCCATGTGCAGCATTATATGGGGCAAATATCTGTATGGGGCCATGTACAGCATTATATGGGGCAAATATCTGTATGGGGCCATGTACAGCATTATATGAGGCAAATATCTGTATGGGGCCATGTGCAGCATTATTTGGTGCAAATATCTGTATGGAGCATCTTATGGGGCCATGTGCAGCATTATATGGGGCAAAAATCTCTATGGGGCCATGTGCAGCATTATATGGGGCAAATATCTCTATGGAGCATCTTATGGGGCCATAATCAGCACTTGTGGAGCATTATTTGGGGCAAATGTGTCTATGGAGCATCGTATGGGGCCATAAACAGCATTTGTGGAGCATTATATGGGACATATTTTAATATGGAGCATCTTATGGGGCCCATCATAAACTGTATGGAGCATTATATGGTGCTCCTGATTCAATATGGATATTCAAAAACACTTAACCTACTTATATCTCAATTAATTTTACTTTTATTGGTATCTATTTTTATTTTTGAAATTTACCAGTAGCTGCTGCATTTTCCACCCTAGGCTTAAACTTGAGTCATTAAGTTTTCCCAGTTTTTTGTGGCAAAATTAGGAGTCTCGGCTTATACTAGAGTATATACGAATATGAGTATGTTTAACCCCTTCACCCCCAAAGCCTGTTTTCACCTAAGTGACAGGGCCAATTTTTACAATTCTGACCACTGTCACTTTATGAGGTCATAACTCTGAAACGCTTCAACGGATCCTGGTGATTCTGACATTGTTTTCTCGTGACATATTGTACTTCATGATCGTGGTAAAACTTCTTCGATATGACTTGCATTTATTTGTGAAAAAAACAAAAATTTGTCGGAAATTATGAAAATTTAGCAATTTTCAAACTCTTAGTTTTTATGCCCTTAAATTAGAGAGTTATATCACATAATATAGTTAATAAACAACATTTCCCACATGTCTGCTTTACATCAGCACAATTTTGGAAACATAATTTTTTTTTGTTAGGACGTTATAAGGGTTAAAAGTTGACCAGCGATTTCTCATTTTTGCAACAAAATTTGCAAAACCATTTTTTTAGGGACCACCTCACACTTGAAGTGACTTTGAGGGGTCTATATGACAGAAAATGCCCAAAAGTGACACCATTCTAAAAACTGCACCCCTCAAGGTACTCAAAACCACATTCAAAAAGTTTATTAACCCTTCAGGTGCTTCACAGGAATTTTTTGAATGTTTAAAAAAATTGAACATTTAACTTTTTTTCACAAAATTTTTACTTCAAGTCCTATTTGTTTCATTTTACCAAGGGTAACAGGAGAAATTGGACCACAAAAGTCGTTGTACAATTTGTCCTGAGTACGCTGATACCCCATATGTGGGGGTAAACCACTGTTTGGGCACATGGCAGAGCTCGGAAGGGAAGGAGCGCCATTTGACTTTTCAATGCAAGATTTGCTGGAATTGAGATCGGAGCCCATGTCACGATTGGAGAGCCCCTGATGTGCCTAAACAGTGGAAACCCCCACAAGTGACACCATTTTGGAAAGTAGACCCCCTAAGGAACTAATCTAGATGTGTGGTGAGCACTTTGAACCTCCAAGTGCTTCACAGAAGTTTGTAATGTAGAGCCGTAAAAAAAAATTTATATTAATTTTCACAAAAAATGATCTTTTTGCCCCAAATTTTTTATTTTCCCAAGGGTGAAAGGATAAATTGGACCCCAAAAGTTGTTGTGCAATTTGTCCTGAGTACGTCGATACTTCATATATGGGGATAAACCACTGTTTGAGCGCATGGCAGAGCTCGGAAGGGAAGGAGTGCCATTTGACTTTTCAATGCACAATTGGCTGGAATTGAGATCGGACGCCATGTCGCATTTGGAGAGCCCCTGACGTGCCTTAACAGTGGAAACCCCCACAAGTGACCCCATTTTGGAAAGAAGACCCCCTAAGGAACTTATCTAGATGTGTGGTGAGCACTTTTAACCCCCAATTGTTTCACTAAAGTTTAGAATGTAGCATTGTGAAAATTAAAAAATTATTTTTTCTTTCCACAAAATGATGTTTTAGCCCGCAATTTTTTTTTCCCAAGGGTAACAGGAGAAATTGGACCACAAATGTTATTGTCCAATTTGTCCTGAGTACGCTGATACCCCACATGTGGGGGGGAACCACCGTTTGAGTGCATGGCAGAGCTCGGAAGGGAAGGAGCACCGTTTGAAATGCAGACTTAGATGGAATGGACTGCAGGTGTCATGTTGCATTTGCAGAGCCCCTGATGTTACTTAAACAGTAGAAACCCACCACAAGTGACCCCATATTGGAAACTAGACCCCCCAAAGAACTTATGTAGATGTGTTGTGAGAGCTTTGAACCAACAAGTGTTTCACTACAGTTTATAACGCAGAGCCGTGAAAATAAAAAATATTTTTTTTCCACAAAAATGATATTTTATCCCCTATGTTTTTATTTTCCCAAGGGTATCAGGACAAATTGGACCCCAAAAGTTGTTGTCCAACTTGTCCTGAGAACGCTGATACCCCATATGTTGGGGGGAACCACTGTTTGGGTGCACGGCAGAGCTCGGAAGGGAAGGAGCACCATTTGAAATGCAGACTTAGATGGATTGGTCTGCAGGCGTCATGTTGCATTTGCAGAGCCCCTGATGTACCTAAACAGTAGAAACCCCCCACAAGTGACCCCATATTGGAAACTAGACCCCCCAAGGAACTTATCTAGATGTGTTATGAGAGCTTTGAACCAACAAGTGTTTCACTACAGTTTATAACGCAGAGCCGTGAAAATAAAAAATATTTTTTTTTCCACGAAAATGATATTTTATCCCCTATGTTTTTATTTTCCCAAGGGTAACAGGACAAATTGGACCCCAAAAGTTGTTGTCCAACTTGTCCTGAGAACGCTGATACCCCATATGTTGGGGGGAACCACTGTTTGGGCACACAGGAGAACTCGGAAGGGAAGGAGCCCTGTTTTACTTTTTCAAAGCAGAATTGGCTGGAATTGAGATCGGACGCCATGTCGCGTTTGGAGAGCCCCTGATGTGCCTAAACAGTGGAAACCCCCAATTATAGCTGAAACCCTAACCCCAACCCTAACCCTAGCCCTAACCCTAACCCTAGCCCTAACCCTAGCCCTAACCCTAGCCCTAACCCTAGCCCTAATGGGAAAATGGAAATAAATACATTTTTTTACATTTTATTATTTTTCCCTAACTAAGGGGGTGATGAAGGGGGGTTTGATTTACTTTTATAGTGTTTTTTAGCGGATTTTTAGGGTTGGCAGCCGTCACACACTAAAAGACGCTTTTTATTGCAAAAAATAGTTTTTGCATCACCACATTTTGAGAGCTATAATTTATCCATATTTTGGCCCACAGAGTCATATGAGGTCTTGTTTTTTGCTGGACGAGTTGACGTTTTTATTGGTATCATTTTCGGGCAGATGACATATTTTGACCGCTTTTTATTCCGATTTTTGGGAGGCGGAATGAACAAAAACCAGCTATTCATGAATTTCTTTTGGGGGAGGCGTTTATACCGTTCCACGTGTGGTAAAATGGATAAAGCAGTTTTATTCTTCGGGTCAGTACGATTACAGAGATACCTCATTTATGTAATTTTTTTATGTTTTGGCGCTTTTACACAATAAAAACTATTTTATATAAAAAAATAATTGTTTTTGCATCGCATTATTCTGAGAGCTATAACTTTTTTATTTTTCTGCTGATGATGCTGTATGGTGGCTTTTTTTTTGCGGGACAAGATGTCGTTTTCAGCGGTACCATGGCTATTTATATCCGTCATTTTGATCGCGTGTTATTCCACTTTTTGTTCGCCTGTATGATAACAAAGCGTTGTTTTTTGCCTTGTTTTTTTTTTTGCGGTGTTCACTGAAGGGGTTAACTAGTGGGATAGTTTTATAGAGCGGGTCGTTACGGACGCGGCGATACCAAATATGTGTACATTTATTGTTTTGTTTTTTTTTTACATAAATAAATGGATTTATTGGGAAATGTTTTTTTTTTTTATTTGGGGATTTTTTTTTATTTTTTTTACACATTCTATTTTTTTTTTTTACTTTCTAACATTGTCCCAGGGTGGGACATCTCTGTATTAGATCAGATCGTTGATCTGACACTGTGCATAGCACACTGTCAGATCAACGATCTGACAGGCAGTTTAGGTGGCTTTCTGGCGCCTGCTCTCAGCAGGCGCCGGCTAGCCAGATCACTTCATGACCCGGAAGGAGTCCGGCGGCCATCTTGGATCCGGGGACTCCTTCCGGGTCACCGGAGCAACGCGATCTCATTGCGTTGCTCCGGTGGGAGAGCGCAGGGAGCCCCCGTCCCTGCGCGATCCCCCTCTATGCCGCTGTCACTACTGACAGCGGCATCAGAGGGGTTAAATGCCCGCGATCGGCGATAGCGCCGATCGTGGGCATTGCTGCGGGGTGTCAGCTGTCATATACAGCTGACACCCGCACCCGATCACCGCGGCGCTCAGCGCGAGACCGCGGTGATCGGTGCGCCGTACTAGTACTGCTGCTGGCACCAATGCAGTGCCGGCAGCGCAGTACTAGTACGGCGCATGTCACGAAGGGGTTAAACCAAGGCAAATTTTGTGGACAGTTTCTACAGTTCACTTTACGTTATATAAACGCATGATGCCATTAAAAGGAAATGAAAGAAATGTACCTAATGAGAAGGGAATGAAGGCTTCGTTCTTCTTAAATTTTCCTTCTGAGTCAAGAAAGTGCCCAGGATAAAACTCTTCTGGCTTCTCAAAATAAGCTTTATCTCTAAGAGCAGAGTGAAGAAACGGAATGACAGTTGTGCCCTGGAAAAACAAAAGGCAATATGAATTACCATAAAAAATATAATGAAAATATTATAAATATACATCATTTATTAAAATATTTAATGAAAAACACACAAGTCCAGACTTAAGATATAAAGTAAGTCTCCTAACCTTTGGAAGATTATAACCCCTGAATGTGATGTCCGTAGTTGTGGCATGTGGGAGGCTTACAGGTGCGATGTCCCCAAATCTTTGAATTTCATGAATGACAGCATCAGTATATGGCATTTCTTTTCTATGTTCTATTTGAGGTTGAGCAGATCCAATAACATTTTCAATTTCATTTTGCACTTTTTCTAAAAGGTAAAAATGGTATGTATTGTGAGTTACAAAGCAAATTCTAAAAGATATAAAACAAAGTACAAGTTCAATATATGTTGGACCTGTAAAACAATTTTTTTTAATATTGTTATTCTACACTTTCGTTACAGGAGTATTCCCATCTCCAAGATTCTATCCCAACATGCAGTAAATGTAATAATATTAGTAAATAACGACAAATAGAAATATAGTATAGTTCCCCTGATTAACTATGTCACTAAACCTTTAGCTTAGGTATCCATGGTTACAACAACTCATGTAGTGACAGCTACAGTTAGGTCCATATTTATATTTGGACAGAGACAACATTTTTCTAATTTTGGATATAGACATTACCACAATGAACTTTAAGCAAAACAATTCAGATGCAGTTGAAGTTCAGACTTTCATCTTTCATTTGAGGGTATCCACATTAAAATTGGATGAAGGGTTTAGGCGTTTCAGCTCCTTAACCTGTGCCACCCTGATTTTAAAGGGACCAAAAGTAATTGGACAACTGACTCCAAGGCTATTTCATGGACAGGTGTGGGCAATCCCTTCGTTATGTCATTCTCAATTAAGCAGATAAAAGGCCTGGAGTTGATTTGAGGTGTGGTGCTGCATTTGGAAGGTTTTGCTGTGAAGTAAACATGCGGTCAAAGGAGCTCTCCATGCAGGTGAAACAAGCCATCCTTAAGCTGCGAAAACAGATAAAACCCATCCGAGAAACTGCTACAATATTAGGAGTGGCAAAATCTACAGTCTGGTACATCCTGAGAAAGAAAGAAAGCACCAGTGAACTCATCAATGCAAAAAGACCTGGGCGCCCACGGAAGACAACAGTGGTGGATGATCGCAGAATAATCTCCATGGTGAAGAGAAAACCCTTCACAACAGCCAACCAAGTGAACAACACTCTCCAGGAGGTCGGCGTATTAATATCCAAATCTACCATAAAGAGAAGACTGGATGAAAGTAAATACAGAGGGTTCACTGCACGGTGCAAGCCACACATAAGCATCAAGAATAAAAAGGCTCGACTGGACTTAACAAAAAAACATCTAAAAAAGCCAGCACAGTTCTGGAAGAACATTCTTTGGACAGATGAAACCAAGATCAACCTCTACCAGAATGATGGAAAGAGAAAAGTATGGTGAAGGCGTGGTACAGCTCATGATCCAATGCACACCACATCATATGTAAAACACGGCGGAGGCAGTGTGATGGCTCGGGCATGCATGGCTGCCAGTGGCAGTGGCGTATCTAGGGGGGGGCAGCCGGGGCATTTGCCCCGGGCGCAGCTGGCAGGGGGGCGCAGTCGGGCCACCTAACGCGGCGGTCCGCAGTGTCTCCCCCAGCAGCTGCATTCTGCCGCCCCCCGGACTGGGAGTCAGCTGTTCTCTGTGCCGACTGTCAAGCTGACAGCCGGCACAGAGAAGCTGCAGCGCGCCGGCTCCCAGTATTCAATTGTACACGTATCTTAGACACGAGTACAATTGAAGATCTGACTGCAGGGCAGCGTCTAAACTGGAGTTGATTTCTTGAGGGGGAGGAGTCGATTGCAGGAAGCTGCTGGTGGAGAAGAGAATCCGGAAATGAGGAGCTGCAGCATGGAGCCGTGCGAAGAGAGGACCAAGGGGCTGCAGCATGGAGCCATGTGAGGAGAGGAGCTGCACCATGGTGGACCCAGGGTACAAGGGAATGAGGACGCATTTGGAATAGGGGCTGATGAGACGCTGTGTGGGGAATAGGGGCTGATGAGACGCTGTGTGGGGAATAGGGGCTGATGAGACACTGTGTGGGAAATGGGGGATGATGAGATGCTGTGTGGGGAATGGGGGATGATGAGACGCTGTGTGGGGAATAGGGGCTGATGAGACGCTGTGTGGGAAATGGGGGCTGATGAGACACTGTGTGGGGAATAGGGGATGATGAGACGCTGTGTGGGAAATGGGGGCTGATGAGACACTGTGTGGGGAATAGGGGATGATGAGACACTGTGTGGGGAATGGGGGATGATGAGGAGCTGTGTGGGGAATGGGGGATGATGAGGAGCTGTCTGGGGAATAGGGGCTGATGAGACGCTGTGTGGGGAATGGGGGCTGAAGAGACGCTGTGTGGGGAATGGGGGCTGATGAGACACTGTGTGGGGAATAGGGGATGATGAGACGCTGTGTGGGGAATGGGGGCTGATGAGACGCTGTGTGGGAAATGGGGGATGAAGAGACGCTGTGTGGGGAATGGGGGATGATGAGGAGCTGTCTGGGGAATAGGCGCTGATGAGACGCTGTGTGGGGAATGGGGGCTGATGAGACGCTGTGTGGGAAATGGGGGATGAAGAGACGCTGTGTGGGGAATGGGGGATGATGAGGAGCTGTCTGGGGAATAGGCGCTGATGAGACGCTGTGTGGGGAATGGGGGCTGATGAGACGCTGTGTGGGAAATGGGGGATGAAGAGACGCTGTGTGGGGAATGGGGGATGATGAGGAACTGTGTGGGAAATGGGGGATGATGAGACGCTGTGTGGGGATTGGGGAGATGATGAGACACTGTGTGGGGAATGGGGGATGATGAGACGCTGTGTGGGGAATGGGGGATGATGAGGAGCTGTATGGGAAATAGGGGCTGATGAGACGCTGTGTGGGGAATGGGGGCTGATGAGACGCTGTGTGGGAAATGGGGGATGAAGAGACGCTGTGTGGGGAATGGGGGATGATGAGGAGCTGTGTGGGAAATGGGGGATGATGAGACGCTGTGTGGGGAATGGGGAGATGATGAGACGCTGTGTGGGGAATGGGGGATGATGAGACGCTGTGTGGGGAATGGGGGATGATGAGGAGCTGTGTGGGAAATGGGGGATGATGAGACACTGTGTGGGAAATGGGGGATGAAGAGACGCTGTGTGGGGAATAGGGGATGATGAGACACTGTGTGGGGAATGGGGGGCTGATGAGACACTGTGTGGGGAATAGGGGCTGATGAGACGCTGTGTGGGGAATAGGGGCTGATGAGACGCTGTGTGCGGAATAGGGGCTGATGAGACGCTGTGTGGGGAATAGGGGCTGATGAGACGCTGTGTGGGAAATGGGGGCTGATGAGACACTGTGTGGGGAATAGGGGATGATGAGACGCTGTGTGGGAAATGGGGGCTGATGAGACACTGTGTGGGGAATAGGGGATGATGAGACACTCTGTGGGGAATAGGGGATGATGAGACGCTGTGTGGGAAATGGGGGCTGATGAGACACTGTGTGGGGAATAGGGGATGATGAGACACTGTGTGGGGAATAGGGGATGATGAGACGCTGTGTGGGAAATGGGGGCTGATGAAACATTGTGTGGGGAATGGGGGCTGATGAGACACTGTGTGGGGAATGGGGGATGATGAGGAGCTGTCTGGGGAATAGGGGATGATGAGACGCTGTGTGGGGAATGGGGGCTGATGAGACGCTGTGTGGGAAATGGGGGATGAAGAGACGCTGTGTGGGGAATGGGGGATGATGAGGAGCTGTCTGGGGAATAGGGGCTGATGAGATGCTGTGTGGGGAATGGGGGCTGATGAGACGCTGTGTGGGAAATGGGGGATGAAGAGACGCTGTGTGGGAAATGGGGGATGATGAGGAGCTGTGTGGGAAATGGGGGATGATGAGACGCTGTGTGGGAAATGGGGGCTGATGAGACACTGTGTGGGGAATAGGGGATGATGAGACGCTGTGTGGGAAATGGGGGCTGATGAGACACTGTGTGGGGAATAGGGGATGATGAGACACTCTGTGGGGAATAGGGGATGATGAGACGCTGTGTGGGAAATGGGGGCTGATGAAACATTGTGTGGGGAATGGGGGCTGATGAGACACTGTGTGGGGAATGGGGGATGATGAGGAGCTGTCTGGGGAATAGGGGATGATGAGACGCTGTGTGGGGAATGGGGGCTGATGAGACGCTGTGTGGGAAATGGGGGATGAAGAGACGCTGTGTGGGGAATGGGGGATGATGAGGAGCTGTCTGGGGAATAGGGGCTGATGAGATGCTGTGTGGGGAATGGGGGCTGATGAGACGCTGTGTGGGAAATGGGGGATGAAGAGACGCTGTGTGGGAAATGGGGGATGATGAGGAGCTGTGTGGGAAATGGGGGATGATGAGACGCTGTGTGGGGAATGGGGAGATGATGAGACACTGTGTGGGGAATGGGGGATGATGAGACGCTGTGTGGGGAATGGGGGATGATGGGGAGCTGTCTGGGGAATAGGGGCTGATGAGACGCTGTGTGGGGAATGGGGGCTGATGAGACGCTGTGTGGGAAATGGGGGATGAAGAGACGCTGTGTGGGGAATGGGGGATGATGAGGAGCTGTCTGGGGAATAGGCGCTGATGAGACGCTGTGTGGGGAATGGGGGCTGATGAGACGCTGTGTGGGAAATGGGGGATGAAGAGACGCTGTGTGGGGAATGGGGGATGATGAGGAACTGTGTGGGAAATGGGGGATGATGAGACGCTGTGTGGGGAATGGGGAGATGATGAGACACTGTGTGGGGAATGGGGGATGATGAGACGCTGTGTGGGGAATGGGGGATGATGAGGAGCTGTCTGGGGAATAGGGGCTGATGAGACGCTGTGTGGGGAATGGGGGCTGATGAGACGCTGTGTGGGAAATGGGGGATGAAGAGACGCTGTGTGGGGAATGGGGGATGATGAGGAGCTGTGTGGGAAATGGGGGATGATGAGACGCTGTGTGGGGAATGGGGAGATGATGAGACGCTGTGTGGGGAATGGGGGATGATGAGACGCTGTGTGGGGAATGGGGGATGATGAGGAGCTGTGTGGGAAATGGGGGATGATGAGACACTGTGTGGGAAATGGGGGATGAAGAGACGCTGTGTGGGGAATAGGGGATGATGAGACACTGTGTGGGGAATGGGGGGCTGATGAGACACTGTGTGGGGAATAGGGGCTGATGAGACGCTGTGTGGGGAATAGGGGCTGATGAGACGCTGTGTGCGGAATAGGGGCTGATGAGACGCTGTGTGGGGAATAGGGGCTGATGAGACGCTGTGTGGGAAATGGGGGCTGATGAGACACTGTGTGGGGAATAGGGGATGATGAGACGCTGTGTGGGAAATGGGGGCTGATGAGACACTGTGTGGGGAATAGGGGATGATGAGACACTCTGTGGGGAATAGGGGATGATGAGACGCTGTGTGGGAAATGGGGGCTGATGAGACACTGTGTGGGGAATAGGGGATGATGAGACACTGTGTGGGGAATAGGGGATGATGAGACGCTGTGTGGGAAATGGGGGCTGATGAAACATTGTGTGGGGAATAGGGGCTGATGAGACACTGTGTGGGGAATAGGGGATTATGAGACACTGTGTGGGGAATAGGGGATGATGAGACACTGTGTGGGGAATAGGGGATGATGAGACACTCTGTGGGGAATGGGGGATGATGAGACGCTGTGTGGGGAATGGGGGCTGATGAGACGCTGTGTGGGAAATGGGGGATGAAGAGACGCTGTGTGGGGAATGGGGGATGATGAGGAGCTGTGTGGGAAATGGGGGATGATGAGACGCTGTGTGGGGAATGGGGAGATGATGAGACACTGTGTGGGGAATGGGGGATGATGAGACGCTGTGTGGGGAATGGGGGATGATGAGGAGCTGTCTGGGGATTAGGGACTGATGAGACGCTGTGTGGGGAATGGGGGCTGATGAGACGCTGTGTGGGAAATGGGGGATGAAGAGACGCTGTGTGGGGAATGGGGGATGATGAGGAGCTGTGTGGGAAATGGGGGATGATGAGACGCTGTATGGGGAATGGGGAGATGATGAGACGCTGTGTGGGGAATGGGGGATGATGAGACGCTGTGTGGGGAATGGGGGATGATGAGGAGCTGTGTGGGAAATGGGGGATGATGAGACACTGTGTGGGAAATGGGGGATGAAGAGACGCTGTGTGGGGAATAGGGGATGATGAGACACTGTGTGGGGAATGGGGGGCTGATGAGACACTGTGTGGGGAATAGGGGCTGATGAGACGCTGTGTGGGGAATAGGGGCTGATGAGACGCTGTGTGGGGAATAGGGGCTGATGAGACGCTGTGTGGGGAATAGGGGCTGATGAGACGCTGTGTGGGAAATGGGGGCTGATGAGACACTGTGTGGGGAATAGGGGATGATGAGACGCTGTGTGGGAAATGGGGGCTGATGAGACACTGTGTGGGGAATAGGGGATGATGAGACACTGTGTGGGGAATAGGGGATGATGAGACGCTGTGTGGGGAATGGGGGCTGATGAGACACTGTGTGGGGAATAGGGGCTGATGAGACGCTGTGTGGGGAATGGGGGATGATGAGGAGCTGTCTGGGGAATAGGGGCTGATGAGACACTGTGTGGGGAATGGGGGCTGATGAGACGCTGTGTGGGGAATAGAGGCTGATGAGACACTGTGTGGGGAATGGGGGCTGATGAGACGCTGTGTGGGGAATGGGGGGCTGATGAGACGCTGTGTGGGGAATAGGGGATGATGAGACACTGTGTGGGGAATGGGGGCTGATGAGATGCTGTGTGGGGAATAGGGGAATGATGAGGAGCTGTCTGGGGAATAGGGGCTGATGAGACACTGTGTGGGGAATGGGGGCTGATGAGACGCTGTGTGGGAAATGGGGGATGATGAGACACTGTGTGGGGAATGGGGGCTGATGAGACGCTGTGTGTGGAATGGGGGGCTGATGAGACGCTGTGTGGGAAATGGGGGCTGATGAGACACTGTGTGGGGAATGGGGGGCTGATGAGACGCTGTGTGTGGGGAATTGGGAGATGATGAGATGCTGTGTGGGGAATGGGGAGATGATGAGACGCTGTGTGGGGAATGGGGAGATGATGAGATGCTGTGTGGGGAATAGGGGGATGATGAGACACTGTGTGGGGAATAGGGGATGATGAGACACTGTGTGGGGAATAGGGGATGATGAGACGCTGTGTGGGGAATGGGGGCTGATGAGACGCTGTGTGGGGAATAGGGGATGATGAGACGCTGTGTGGGGAATAGGGGCTGATGAGACGCTGTGTGGGGAATGGGGGATGATGAGGAGCTGTCTGGGGAATAGGGGCTGATGAGACACTGTGTGGGGAATGGGGGCTGATGAGACGCTGTGTGGGGAATAGGGGCTGATGAGACACTGTGTGGGGAATGGGGGCTGATGAGACGCTGTGTGGGGAATGGGGGGCTGATGAGACGCTGTGTGGGGAATAGGGGATGATGAGACACTGTGTGGGGAATGGGGGCTGATGAGATGCTGTGTGGGGAATAGGGGAATGATGAGGAGCTGTCTGGGGAATAGGGGCTGATGAGACACTGTGTGGGGAATGGGGGCTGATGAGACGCTGTGTGGGAAATGGGGGATGATGAGACACTGTGTGGGGAATGGGGGCTGATGAGACGCTGTGTGTGGAATGGGGGGCTGATGAGACGCTGTGTGGGAAATGGGGGCTGATGAGACACTGTGTGGGGAATGGGGGGCTGATGAGACGCTGTGTGTGGGGAATTGGGAGATGATGAGATGCTGTGTGGGGAATGGGGAGATGATGAGACGCTGTGTGGGGAATGGGGAGATGATGAGATGCTGTGTGGGGAATAGGGGGATGATGAGACGCTGTGTGGGGAATGGGGAGATGATGAGATGCTGTGTGGGGAATAGGGGGATGATGAGGAGCTGTCTGGGGAATAGGGGAATGATGAGGAGCTGTCTGGGGAATAGGGGCTGATGAGACGCTGTGTGGGGAATGGGGGGCTGATGAGACGCTGTGTGGGGAATTGGGAGATGATGAGACGCTGTGTGGGGAATTGGGAGATGATGAGACGCTATGTGGGGAATGGGGAGATGATGAGACGCTATGTGGGGAATGGGGAGATGATGAGACGCTGTGTGTGGGGAATTGGGAGATGATGAGATGCTGTGTGGGGAATGGGGAGATGATGAGACACTGTGTGGGGAATGGGGGGCTGATGAGATGCTGTGTGTGGGGAATTGGGAGATGATGAGATGCTGTGTGGGGAATGGGGAGATGATGAGACGCTGTGTGGGGAATGGGGAGATGATGAGATGCTGTGTGGGGAATAGGGGGATGATGAGACGCTGTGTGGGGAATGGGGAGATGATGAGATGCTGTGTGGGGAATAGGGGGATGATGAGGAGCTGTCTGGGGAATAGGGGAATGATGAGGAGCTGTCTGGGGAATAGGGGCTGATGAGACGCTGTGTGGGGAATGGGGGCTGATGAGACGCTCTGTGGGGAATTGGGAGATGATGAGACGCTGTGTGGGGAATTGGGAGATGATGAGACGCTATGTGGGGAATGGGGAGATGATGAGACGCTATGTGGGGAATGGGGAGATGATGAGATGCTGTGTGGGGAATGGGGAGATGATGAGACCCTGTGTGGGGAATGGGGGGAATGATGAGGAGCTGTGTGGGGAATGGGGGATTTATTGTGTGGGGGAGATTTGGAGAGGAGATGGGGGGATTTAAGGACACAAAATGAAGAGCAAAGGGAGAGATGGGGGGCATATATGAGGAAACAGTACAGGGGAATGGGTTGGCATGTATGAGGAAATAGTATTGGGGAACGAGGGCAGACTTCTGAGTTCTCACAGTGCGCACTGCACACTGTCAGAATTCTCTCATGCTGGCGATTTACATACATGCGATCACATGCTGACTAGACGTGTGTGGCCTCACTCAATGAAAATTAACTGAGCGAGGTCAGACACGTCTAGTCGGAATGTGGCCAGAAGTATACAAATCACATACTTGTGCTGACATGACTGTCCACAGGCAAGGGAGAATCCTAAAAATGTGCAGCACATTAGTTGTGAGAATTCAGAAGCCTGCGATGTCAGGATTCAGCTCTGCAGGTTCCAGTAGTCATCACATGGACACTTCTCTCATATGCGACTTTCATAATTACGGTCCTGTGACAACGAGCTTCTCTTCTGCTTCTCCGTTTTTCACTGAACATTGAGAGCATTAGGGAGAGGAGCTTGAAGGTACATGACTAAGTGTGAAAATCGCATATGTCCTGGGGGGGGGGGGCGCCAAAATGAATTCTTGCCCCGGGTGCCAGAAGCCCTAGATACGCCTCTGGCCAGTGGCACTGGGTCACTAGTGTTTATTGATGATGTGACACAGGACAGAAGCAGCCGAATGAATTCTGAGGTCTTCAGAGCCGCCATACTGTGTGCTCAGATCCAGCCAAATGCAGCAAAACTGATTGATTGTCGTTTCATACTACAGATGGACAATGACCCAAAACATAAAGCCAAAGCAACCCAGGAGTTTATTAAAGCAAAGAGTGGAATATCCTTGAATGGCCAAGTCAGTCACCTGATCTCAACCCAATTGAGCAGCATTTCACTTGTTAAAGACTAAACTTCAGACAGAAAGGCCACAAACAAACAGCAACTGAAAACCACCGCAGTGAAGGCCTGGCCGAGCATTAAAAAGGAGGAAACACAGCGTCTAGTGATGTCCATGAGTTCAAGACTTCAGGCAGTCATTCCCAACAAAGGGTTTTCAACCAAGTACTAGAAATGAACATTTTATTTACAATTATTGAATCTGTCCAATTACTTTTGGTTTCTTTTAAAAACAGGGTGGCACATGTTAAGGAGCTGAAACTCCTAAACCCTTCATCCAATTTTAATGTGGATACCCTCAAATGAAAGCTTAAAGTCTGATCTTCAACTGAATCTGAATTGTTTTGTTTAAAATTCATTGTGGTAACGTCTATAACCAAAATTAGAAAAATGTTGTCTCTGTCCAAATATATATTAACCTAACTGTATTTAACTGTTGAAAGAAACAAAGGATTTAACCGATTCATAGTTAGTAAGGCCGAAAAAAGACATTTGTCCATCCAGTTCAGCCTATATTCCATCATAATAAATCCCCAGATCTACGTCCTTCTACAGAACCTAATAATTGTATGATACAATATTGTTCTGCTCCAGGAAGACATCCAGGCCTCTCTTGAACCCCTCGACTGAGTTCACCCCGAAGCCTATTTTTACCTATCTGACCAGGTCAATTTTTACAATTCTGACCACTGTCAATTTATGAGGTAAAAACTGTGGAACGCTTCAATGGATCCCAGGTATTCTGAGACTGTTTTCTTGTGAAATATTGTACTTTATAGTAGTGGTAAAATTTCTTTTGTATGACTTATGTTTATTTAAAAAACAAAAATGGAAATTTGGCAATTTTCTAAATTTCACAATTTTGAAAATTTAAATTTTTATTCCCTTAAATCATAGTTATAGCGCACAAAATAGTCTATATACTGTATATAATCGTCTAGGGTCCATTTCCGTCTGTTTGTCTGTAACAGAAATCCTGTGTCGCTGATTGGTCGCGCCACCCGCCCACTACCAATCAGTGGCTGGCGCAGTCTAGCCGAGGCGAATTGGCGCGGGATTTGAACCACGCTTCATTGATTGGTCACGCCCGGCCGGGCGCAACCAATCAGCGAAGCGGAGTTTAAATCTCGCGCCAATATCGCTGATTGGTCGTGGCCGGCTGGCGCGACCAATCAGCGATGCGGGATTTCCGTTACAGACAAACAGACAAACAAACAGACTGTAATGGAAATCCAGCATCTCGGATTGGTCACTCCCGGCCGGCCGCGACCAATCAGTGACAGGCTTTACTATTGATGCTGTCTATGCAGCATCATAGTTAGTAAGGCCGAAAAAAGACATTTGTCCATCATAGCATCAATAGTAAAAAGATATAAAGTTAAAAATAATAAGAAATAAAAAATCATGCTATTTTCACCTTCAGGCTGCCCTCGATGCCTTCCCCATCCTCGCTATGCTCTCGGCAGCTCCGTTCCCAGTAATGCTTTGCGAAATGACCCCAGATGAGGTATGATCACGCAAGACCGCTACGTCATCACGGGTTATTGCCGCAAAGCATCACTGGTAATTGACCTGGCGAGAGCATTGCTAACTCCTGAGCTGGATCCAGGGGCTGCCGAGAGGTGAGTATATAACTATTTTTTATTTTTATTAACAGGGTTGTGGTGCCCACACTGCTATATACTATGTGGGCTGTGCTATATACTACATGGGCTGTGTTATATACTCAGCGGCTGTGCTATAAACTACATGGGCTGTGCCTGTGCTATATACTACGTGGCTGTGCTATATACTATGTGGTTGTGTTATATACTAAGTGCACTGTGCTATATATTACATGGACTATGCTATATGCTATGTGGGCTGTGTTATATAGTACGTGGACTGTACTATATACTATGTGGATTGTGCAATATACTACGTGGACTGTGCTATATACTATGTGGGCTGTGCTATATACTATGTGGGCTGTGTTATATACTACGTGGCTGCTATATACTACGTCGCTATGCTATACATTATGTGGGCTGTGCCTGTGCTATATACTATGTGGCTTTGCTATATACTACGTGGCTGTGCTATGTACTATGTGGCTGTGCTATACAGTACAGATGGAAAGTTTGGACACACCTTCTCATGTAAAGATTTTACTGTATTTTCATGACTATGAAAATTGTACATTCACACTGAAGGCATCAAAACTATGAATTAACACATGTGGAATTATAAACTTAACAAAAAATTGTGAAACTGAAAATATGTCTTATATTCTAGGTTCTTCATAGTAGCCACCTTTTGCTTTGATGACTGCTTTGCATACTCTTGGCATTGTCTTGATAAGCTTCAAGAGGTAGTCACCGGGAATGGTCTTCCAACAATCTTGAAGGAGTTCCCAGAGATGCTTAGCACTTGTTGGCCCTTTTGCCTTCACTCTGCGCTCCAGCTCATCCCAAACCATCTCGATTGGGTTTAGGTCTGGTGACTGTGGAGGCCAGGTCATCTGGCGTAGCACCCCATCACTCTCCTTCTTGGTCAAATAGCCCTTACACAGCCTGGAGGTGTGTTTGGGGTCATCATCCTGTTGAAAAACAAATGATGGTCCAACTAAACGCAAACCGGATGGAATAGCATGCCGCTGCAAGATGCTGTGGTAGCCATGCTGGTTCAGCATGCCTTCAATTTTGAATAAATCCCCAACAGTGTCACCAACAAAGCACTCCCACATCATCACACCTCCTCCTCCATGCTTCACGGTGGGAACCAAGCATGTAGAGTCCATCCGTTCACCTTTTCTGCGTCGCACAAAGACACGGTGGTTGGAACCAATGATCTCAAATTTGGACTCAGACCAAAGCACAGATTTCCACTGCTCTAATGTCCATTCCTTGTGTTCTTTAGCCCAAACAAGTCTCTTCTGCTTGTTGCCTGTCTTTAGCAGTGATTTTCTAGCAGCTATTTTACCATGAAGGCCTGCTGCACAAAGTCTCCTCTTAACAGTTGTTGTAGAGATGTGTCTGCTGCTAGAACTCTGTGTGGCATTGATCTGGTCTCTAATCTGAGCTGCTGTTAACCTGCGATTTCTGAGGCTGGTGACTCAGATAAACTTATCCTCAGAAGCAGAGTTTACTCTTGGTCTTCCTTTCCTGGGGCGGTCTTCATGTGAGCCAGTTTCTTTGTAGCGCTTGATGGTTTTTGCCACTGCTCTTGGGGACACTTTCAAAGTTTTCCCAATTTTTCGGACTGACTGACCTTCATTTCATAAAGTAATGATGGCCACTCATTTTTCTTTACTTAGAATTTGTATTATGGCAAGAAAAAAGCAGCTAACAGTCTATTCAGTAGGACTATCAGCTGTGTATCCACCAGACTTCTGCTCAACACAACTGATGGTCCCAACCCCATTTATAAGGCAAGAAATCCCACTTATTAAACCTGACAGGGCACACCTGTGAAGTGAAAACCATTCCTGGTCACTACCTCCTTATGCTCATCAAGAGAATGCCAAGAGTGTGCAAAGCAGTCATCAAAACAAAAGGTGGCTACTTTGTATAACCTAGAATATAAGACATAATTTCAGTTGTTTCACACTTTTTTGTTAGGTATATAATATCACATGTGTTAATTCATAGTTTTGATGCTTTCAGTGTGAATGTACAATTTTCATAGTCATGAAAATGCAGAAAAATCTTTAAATGAGAAGGTGTGTCCAAACTTTTGGTCTGTACTATATTATATTAGGATTGGCATGTGCACAGTCGCAGCTACAGCCACAAAATTTTGCACAGTCACACGTCTGGACCCTGAGAGCTTCATAGGCTATGTTGTGGGGCAAACTTTTAACCCCGCGCATTCCAATTCACCAAACAATTTTGCCCCTATCTACATAATAGGGAAAAAATGAAAGGAAAAGTGTTGGAGGCAAATTGACAGCTGCCAGATGTGAACAAGGGGGACTTAAAGAGTGAGAGCGATGGTGCAAAAGAGTATATACCGTACCGTTCCTAAGGTGGGGCCCCGACATGGGATACTCACCACATACCGGGATATGAACACACACACAAAATGCGCCACACACTACCACGTGCTTGAACACATATCACCCTCAGCACACATTTCACCACACTTACACCAACCTCGCCACATAAAAGTCGAAACACAAAAGTCGCCGCTCAAAACTTGCCACGCGCAAAACTCGCCACGCGCAAAACTCACCACATGCAAAACTAAGCTCACGCAAAACTCGCCACACGTGCAAAACTCACCTCATGGAAAACTCGCCACACATAAAACTTGCACACGCGGAAAAATTGCCACATGCACAAAAGTTGAAACATGCAAAAGTTGCCTCACACAAAACTTGCACATACTCAAAATGCACCACACAAAGGTATATTCTATACCTTCTATACAAGAGAGAAGACACAGAGATATATACTATGTACTGGAGGAGATGTCACACAGTTATATACTATATACAGGGGAGATCACACACAGGTATATACAGTTATATGAAAAAGTTTGGGCACCCCTATTAATCTTAAGCTTAATGTTTTATAAAAATTGTTTTTTTTGCAACAGCTATTTCAGTTTCATATATCTAATAACTGTTGGACACAGTAATGTTTCTGTCTTGAAATGAGGTTTATTGTACTAACAGAAAATGTGTAATCTGCATTTTAACCAAATTTGACAGTTGCATAAGTATGGGCACCCTACTATAAAAATGACAATAATATTTAGTAGATCCTCCTTTTGCAAAAATAACAGCTTCTAGTTGCTTACTGTAGCTTTTAATGAGTTCCTGGATCCTGGATCCATTTAATATCTGAGTCTCACTATATTCACCAATAGGGTTTAGCGACCTTGAGCTTTTTAGAGTCAAGCCGTGTTTCGCGAAACCCGACTATCTTAAAAGTCGAGTCGAGTGGAATCGGCCGATTATCGCGAAAAGTCGGGTATCGACCGAAACACGAAACCCAATGCAAGTCAATGGGGGAGCATAGTCGGCAGTGAGTGGAGGCCAGGAAAACACCTACACTGCCCATTTTAATGGCAAAAACATCCATTCTTGTTACAGAAGCTTGTCAATCGTAATTTACCTTATAATAATTGGAAGGCATCTGAAATTGGGGGTCATTTGGCTAAAGTTGTGGGGGGTAGGGCTGGTTCAAGTAATTAGTGGGCCCAGTAAATCTGGACCACGTCACGGCAGTGGAGCAGGGAGAGGTAAGTATTTAAACTTTGCAAGTGCTGTGATCCTGAGCAAGCAGGGGGGGCCCACTCGTTGGCATTGGCACTGGCACAGGGCCCCTCAAAGTACAGCGGTGTGTTTGCACGGCGGGGGCGCCTCCCACCGGCAGCAACACTTTTGCGTACTATGAGAGGCCCTGTGCCAGTGACGTCGCCAACTAGTATTCCTCCCCCCACCTGATGAAGGAACCTGCACTTTCATCTGCACCTTCCTCTTTGTCCCCGTGTAAGGTGGTATGGTATGCGGGAAGAGGAACCTGACTTTCAGCAGGGTCACAATCTTGCTGTGTAGTGTGCACGGGGAATGTTGCGTTATATGTCAATGTACCAGCAGACTCATCTATCACTGGCTGGGCAATGGGCAGGATGAGGAGGAAACACAGATATAGGCCCAAAGAATAAAGTGGGCTAAATGCAGTTCAAAATTGGTAACACAGGATTAACCAGGGGGCATTGCAGTGGAGGACAACTGGAATGAGAGGCTGACACAGAGAGTAGGCCCAAATCAGTAAGTAGTCGAAATGCAGTTCAAAATTGGCAACAGTAGTAAACAGGCGGCACAGCTTTGTTCAGTGGAGGAGAACAGCAAGGAGTGGCAGACACCGATAGTAGGCCCCAACCCAACTAGTAGGCCAAATGCAGTCTAACATTAACAACTACTTAACGAGAGCCTGAAAATGGAATTTCAGGACAGGAAACCAGGAGAACAGCAAGGAGCGGCAGACACTGTTAGTAGGCCCCAAACCAACTAGTACGCCAAATGCAGTTGTTCCATTTAACAACTATTTAACAAGAGCCTGAAGATAGAAGCTCAGGAAAGGCAACTTGGAGAACACCTTGGAGCGGAAGACACCGTCTCTACATCCCAGACCCAACTTGTAGGCCTAATGCAGTGTTGTTTCAACAACTACTAAACGAGAGTAGGAAGATCGAAGCAATGTGGACAAAACCTGGGGAACACCTTGGAGTGTAACACACCGTCTCTCTACACCCCATACCCAATTTGTAGGTCTAATGCAGTGTAGTTTGCAACAACTACTAAACGAGAGTAGGAAGATCGAAGCAATGTGGACGAAACCTGGGGAACACCTTGGAGTGTAACACACCGTCTCTCTACACCCTATACCCAATTTGGAGGCCTAATGCAGTGTAGTTTGCAACAACTACTAAACGAGAGTAGGAAGATCGAAGCAATGTGGACGAAACCTGGGGAACACCTTGGGGCGGCAGACACCGTTAGTAGGCCCTACCAAAGTTGTAGCCCCAATGCAGTTTTCAAATTCCTAGAAGCTGAAAACAAGACTATTGACGCTCTGCTTTTTTCAAAGGAGGACAGCTGTATTGAGTGGCGCAGACAGAAACAGGTAGTAGGCCTTAAACCAAAAATGTGGCTCACTGCAGTTTAAAAAAGGTTACAGGGGTACACAGGCAGCATTGCTCTTGGCAGTGGAGGACAATTTCAATAGTGGACCGCAGACAGACTTTGTACGCCTACTATTAAAAAAAGGATGCTCTATGCAATTAAAAATAGGTTCCAGGGGTCTACGGGCAGCAGTGGTGTGGTCAGTGGACGAATATTGGAAGGAGGGACCGCAGACAGGCGTAGTAGGCCTAACATAACAAAATTAGGCTGTAGGCACTTTAAAATTGGTCCCAGGGGTACACGGGCAGCAGTGGTGTGGTCAGCGGAGGAAAATTTGAATTAGGGACTGCAGACAGACTTTGTAGGCTGTCCCCTGTGGACCATGCATCCAACACATTAACCCAGTGCGCCGTAATGGACACGTAACTTTTTGTGGACATGCCTACTGGTCCATGCGTTTCTTGTCAGGTGCACCTTTCTACTGGTTGATTGCCTGAGTGCTATAACAATGCAGACTTTTTCATGCCGGTGGAGGGCTGGGATGGCTTTTCTCGCAAAAGAAATGTCGACTGGGTAGCTTGAACCGTGGTACAGCGTAGTTCATCTGGGCTTTCTAAATATAAAACAAAGAAAAAAAGGAGGCTCCATGCACTTTCAGCTGGGTTCCAGGGGTACACGGCCAGCATTGGTCTGGTCAGTGGAGAACTATTGGAAGGAAGGACCGCAGACAGGCATCGAAGGCCTTACATAATAAATTAGGGCTGTAGGCACTTTAACATTGGTTCCAGGGGTACATGGGCAGCAGTAGACTGGTCAGTGGAGGCCTAGTGGAAGGAGGGACCGCAGACAGGCTTCAAAGGCCTAACATAATAAATTAGGGCTGTAGGCACTTTAACATTGGTTCCAGGGGTACACGGGCAGCAGTAGACTGGTCAGTGTAGGCCTAGTGGAAGGAGGGACCGCAGACAGGCTTCGAAGGCCTAACATAATAAATTAGGGCTGTGGGCACTTTAACATTGGTTCCAGGGGTACACGGGCAGCAGTGGTCTGGTCAGTGGAGGAGTAGTAGAAAGAACGGACCACAGACAGGCTTCGAAGGCCTAACATAATAAAATTGGGCTGTAGGCACTTTATAATTGGTTCCAGGGGTACACGGGCAGCAGTGGTCTGGTCAGTGGAGGAGTAGTAGAAAGAAGGGACCGCAGACAGGCTTCGAAGGCCTAACATAATAAATTAGGGCTGTAGGCACTTTAACATTGGTTCCAGGGGTACACGGGCAGCAGTAGACTGGTCAGTGGAGGCCTAGTGGAAGGAGGGACCGCAGACAGGCTTTGAAGGCCTAACATAAAAAAATTGGGCTGTAGGCACTTTTAAATAGGTTCCAGGGGTACACGGGCAGCAGTGGTCTGGTCAGTGGAGGAGTAGTAGAAAGAGCGGACCGCAGACAGGCTTCGAAGGCCTAACATAATAAAATTGGGCTGTAGGCACTTTATAATTGGTTCCAGGGGTACACGGGCAGCAGTGGTCTGGTCAGTGGAGGAGTAGTAGAAAGAAGGGACCGCAGACAGGCTTCGAAGGCCTAACATAAAAAAATTGGTCTGTAGGCAATTTTAAATAGGTTCCAGGGGTACACGGGCAGCAGTGGTCTGGTCAGTGGAGGAGTAGTAGAAAGAACGGACCGCAGACAGGCTTCGAAGGCCTAACATAATAAAATTGGGATGTAGGCACTTTATAATTGGTTCCAGGGGTACACGGGCAGCAGTGGTCTGGTCAGTGGAGGAGTAGTAGAAAGAACGGACAGCAGACAGGCTTCGAAGGCCTAACATAATAAATTAGGGCTGTAGGCACTTTATAATTGGTTCCAGGGGTACACGGGCAGCAGTGGTCTGGTCAGTGGAGGAGTAGTAGAAAGAAGGGACCGCAGACAGGCTTCGAAGGCCTAACATAAAAAAATTGGGCTGTAGGCACTTTATAATTGGTTCCAGGGGTACACGGGCAGCAGTGGTCTGGTCAGTGGAGGAGTAGTAGAAAGAAGGGACCGCAGACAGGCTTCGAAGGCCTAACATAAAAAAATTGGGCTGTAGGCACTTTATAATTGGTTCCAGGGGTACACGGGAAGCAGTGGTCTGGTCAGTGGAGGAGTAGTAGAAAGAACGGACCGCAGACAGGCTTCGAAGGCCTAACATAAAAAAATTGGGCTGCAGGCACTTTTAAATAGGTTCCAGGGGTACACGGGCAGCAGTGGTCTGGTCAGTGGAGGAGTAGTAGAAAGAAGGGACCGCAGACAGGCTTCGAAAGCCTAACATAATAAAATTGGGCTGTAGGCACTTTATAATTGGTTCCAGGGGTACACGGGCAGCAGTGGTCTGGTCAGTGGAGGAGTAGTAGAAAGAAGGGACCGCAGACAGGCTTCGAAGGCCTAACATAAAAAAATTGGGCTGTAGGCACTTTATAATTGGTTCCAGGGGTACACGGGCAGCAGTGGTCTGGTCAGTGGAGAAGTAGTAGAAAGAAGGGACCGCAGACAGGCTTCGAAGGCCTAACATAAAAAAATTGGGCTGTAGGCACTTTATAATTGGTTCCAGGGGTACACGGGAAGCAGTGGTCTGGTCAGTGGAGGAGTAGTAGAAAGAAGGGACCGCAGACAGGCTTCGAAGGCCTAACATAAAAAAATTGGGCTGTAGGCACTTTTAAATAGGTTCCAGGGGTACACGTGCAGCAGTGGTCTGGTCAGTGGAGGAGTAGTAGAAAGAACGGACCGCAGACAGGCTTCGAAGGCCTAACATAAAAAAATTGGGCTGTAGGCACTTTTAAAAAGGTTCCAGGGGTACACGGGCAGCAGTGGTCTGGTCAGTGGAGGAGTAGTAGAAAGAACGGACCGCAGACAGGCTTCGAAGGCCTAACATAAAAAAATTGGGCTGCAGGCACTTTTAAATAGGTTCCAGGGGTACACGGGCAGCAGTGGTCTGGTCAGTGGAGGAGTAGTAGAAAGAACGGACCGCAGACAGGCTTCGAAGGCATAACATAATAAAATTGGGCTGTAAGCACTTTATAATTGGTTCCAGGGGTACACGGGCAGCAGTGGTCTGGTCAGTGGAGGAGTAGTAGAAAGAACGGACCGCAGACAGGCTTCGAAGGCCTAACATAATAAAATTGGGCTGTAGGCACTTTATAATTGGTTCCAGGGGTACACGGGCAGCAGTGGTCTAGTCAGTGAAGGAGTAGTAGAAAGAAGGGACCGCAGACAGGCTTCGAAGGCCTAACATAATAAATTAGGGCTGTAGGCATTTTAACATTGGTTCCAGGGGTACACGGGCAGCAGTAGACTGGTCAGTGGAGGCCTAGTGGAAGGAGGAACCGCAGACAGGCTTCGAAGGCCTAACATAAAAAAATTGGGCTGTAAGCACTTTTAAATAGGTTCCAGGGGTACATGGGCAGCAGTGGTCTGGTCAGTGGAGGAGTAGTAGAAAGAACGGACTGCAGACAGGCTTCGAAGGCCTAACATAAAAAAATTGGGCTGTAGGCACTTTATAATTGGTTCCAGGGGTACACGGGCAGCAGTGGTCTGGTCAGTGGAGGAGTAGTAGAAAGAACGGACCGCAGACAGGCTTCGAAGGCCTAACATAATAAAATTGGGCTGTAGGCACTTTATAATTGGTTCCAGGGGTACACGGGCAGCAGTGGTCTGGTCAGTGGAGGAGTAGTAGAAAGAAGGGACCGCAGACAGGCTTCGAAGGCCTAACATAATAAAATATGGCTGTATGCACTTTAGAATTGGTTCCAGGGGTGCACGGGCAGCAGTAGACAGGTCAGTGGAGGCGTAGTGGAAGGAGGGACCGCAGACAGGCTTCGAAGGCCTAAGATAATAAAATTGGGCTGTAGGCACTTTGAATTCTCTTGCAGGGGTACACAGGCAGTGGGCACCATTGGTGTTGTCAGCGGCGGCCGATTGTAATGAGTGTCTGCCAGTTAGTAGTCCCAAAAAATCAATACATGTTAATGTCTCGCATTACAACAAAAAGAAAAACCAAAAGGGTGCAATCATTAGGTACAGGGTTGGGCTCCTCTGCGTAGTTTCAGACCTAGTAATTTTGCACAAAGTATTTACTTGGGTAAATATAGGACACTGCCCCTGACTATGTTAAGTACCATCATACATGTCAACACAATGGTATTGTCAGTGGCAGTAATTTACGGATGTCCGCGCATAGACTAAACATAGGTGTAACTGTGAGAGATAATTGTGCAAGTGGTAGAGCAATGTTTGAGCTGGGGGTGGGTGAACTCTCTTGTGGCCGGCGGTACAGGCCCAGGGCCCCTCATGTTACAACAGTGTGTCTGATGTTGGGTGCGCACCACCACCGCCAGAGACACTTTATTGTACTATGAGGGACCCAGTGGCAGTGCTGTCGACCAAAAGCGGGCACACCCACCTCTTCAGACAAACAGCACTCTCACGGGTGCTTGCGCCAAGTGGCGATACCACAGCCCCGTGTGGGGAGTTTGGCCATTTAGGGAGGTGTAAACATGTTGTATGCTGCAAATTACGAGATTGGTAAAGTCATTCAGAGTAGTCCACAGGCAATACCTTTTCATAGGAAAGCTAGGTGTCGGCCGGGCAAGGTGGGGCAAAAGAATTCGATATCCAGTTGTGGTTCATTTTAATGAAGGTTAGATCATCAACATTTTGGGTGGCCAGACGAGTCCTTTTTTCGGTTAATATTGAACCTGCAGCACTGAATACTCGTTCTGATAGGACACTAGCTGCCGGGCAAGCAAGCTCCTGCAATGCATATTCTGCCAATTCTGGCCAGGTGTCTAATTTGGATGCCCAGTAATCAAATGGGAATGACGGTTGAGGTAGAACATCGATAAGTGATGAAAAATAGTTAGTAGCCATACTGGACAAATGTTGTCTCCTGTCACTTTGAATTGATGCAGCAGTACCTGTCCTGTCTGCGGTCATTGCAAAATCACTCCACAACCTGGTCAGAAAACCCCTCTGTCCAACGCCACTTTGGATTTCTGCACCTCTAACACTTCTGTTCTGCTGCCCCCTGCTGCTCGTGTGAGAACGATCACGGGCGCTGTGTGCTGGGAATGCCTGAAGCAAACGGTCAACAAGAGTTGATTGTTTGGTTGCTAATATTAGTTCCAAGTTCTCATGTGGCATAATATTTTGCAATTTGCCTTTATAGCGAGGATCAAGGAGGCAGGCCAACCAGTAATCGTCATCGTTCATCATTTTAGTAATGCGTGTGTCCCTTGTGAGGATACGTAAGGCATAATCCGCCATGTGGGCCAAACTTCAAGTTGTCAAATCAGCGGTTGTGTTTGGTTGAGGGGCAGTTTCAGGCAAATCTACGTCACTTGTGTCCCTCAAAAAACCAGAACCCGGCCTTGCCACGCCACCAATTTCCAGTGGCCCCGGAAAAGCTTCCTCATTAAAAATATACTCATCCCCATCATCCTTCTCGTCCTCCTCCTCTTCGCCCGCTACCTCGTCCTGTACACTGCCCTGACCAGACAATGGCTGACTGTCATCAAGGCTATCCTCTTCCTCGGCTGCAGACGCCTGATTTTTTATGTGCGTCAAACTTTGCATCAGCAGACGCATTAGGGGGATGCTCATGCTTATTATGGCGTTGTCTGCACTAACCAGCCGTGTGCATTCCTCAAAACACTGAAGGACTTGACACATGTCTTGTATCTTCGACCACTGCACACCAGACAACTCCATGTCTGCCATCCTACTGCCTGCCCGTGTATGCGTATCCTCCCACAAAAACATTACAGCCCGCCTCTGTTCGCACAGTCTCTGAAGCATGTGCAGTGTTGAGTTCCACCTTGTTGCAACGTCTATGATTAGGCGATGCTGGGGAAGGTTCAAAGACCGCTGATAGGTCTGCATACGGCTGGAGTGTACGGGCGAACGGCGGATATGTGAGCAAAGTCCGCGCACTTTGAGGAGCAGGTCGGATAACCCCGGATAAGTTTTCAGGAAGCACTGCACCACCAGGTTTAAGGTGTGAGCCAGGCAAGGAATGTGTTTCAGTTCGGAAAGGGAGATGGCAGCCATGAAATTCCTTCTGTTATCACTCACTACCTTGCCTGCCTCAAGATCTACTGTGCCCAGTCACGACTGTGTTTCTTTCTGCAAGAACTCGGACAGAACTTCCGCGGTGTGTCTGTTGTCGCCCAAACACTTCATAGCCAATACAGCCTGCTGACGCTTGCCAGTAGCTGCCCCATAATGGGACAACTGGTGTGCAACAGTGGCAGCTGCGGATGGAGTGATTGGGCGACTGCGATCTGTGGACGAGCTCTCGCTTCTGCAGGAGGACGAGGAGGAGGAGGAGGGGGTGCGAACGCCTACAGCCAACTGTTTCCTAGACCGTGGCTAGGCAGAACTGTCCCGAAATTGCTGTCCCCTGTGGACCCTGCATCCACCACATTCACCCAGTGTGCCGTGATGGACACGTAACGTCCCTGGCCATGCCTACTGGTCCATGCATCTGTTGTCAGGTGCACCTTTGTACTCACAGATTGCCTGAGTGCATAGACGATGCGCTCTTTAACATGCTGGTGGAGGGCTGGGATGGCTTTTCTCGAAAAGAAGTGTCGACTGGGTAGCTCGTAGCGTGGTACAGCGTAGTCCATCAGGGCTTTGAAAGCTTCACTTTCAACTAACCGGTAGGGCATCATCTCTAACGACATTAGTCTAGCTATGTGGGCGTTCAAACCCTGTGTACGCAGATGCGAGGATAAGTACTTCCTTTTTCTAACCAGAGTCTCATGTAGGGTGAGCTGGACTGGAGAGCTGGAGATCGTGGAACTAGCGGGTGTGCCGGTGGACATGGCAGACTGAGAGACGGTTGGAGACGGTATTGTTTCCGCCTGTGCCCTAGATGCAGTGTTTCCTACTATGAAACTGGTGATTCCCTGACCCTGACTGCTTTGGCCTGGTGTTATGAAATGTAATTCAGTACCACAATGGACATAGAGGTCAGCGCACATACAGTGACCTGGCAATAACCCAAAAAACAAGAACGAGCTCTGAGACGTGGGAACTCTGTTGACCGCAATCCCTAATCCTCTCAAACCACACTAAAGGCAGCCGTGGATTGCGCCTAACGCTCCCTATGCAACTCAGCACGGCCTGAGAAACTAGCTAGCCTGAAGATAGAAAATAAGCCTACCTTGCCTCAGAGAAATACCCCAAAGGAAAAGGCAGCCCCCACATATAATGACTGTGAGTTAAGATGAAAAGACAAACGTAGAGATGAAATAGATTTAGCAAAGTGAGGCCCAACTTTCTGAACAGAGCGAGGATAGGAAAGGTAACTTTGCGGTCAACACAAAACCCTACAAAAACCACACAAAGGGGGCAAAAAGACCCTCCGTACTGAACTAACGGCACGGAGGTACACCCTCTGCGTCCCAGAGCTTCCAGCAAGCAGTAAAAAACAAATTGACAAGCTGGACAGAAAAAAACAGCAAACAAATAGCAAAGAGGAACTTAGCTATGCAGAGCAGCAGGCCACAGGAACGATCCAGGAGGAAACAGATCTAATACTAGAACATTGACTGGAGGCCAGGATCAAAGCACTAGGTGGAGTTAAATAGAGCAGCATCTAACGACTTCACCATATCACCTGAGGAAGGAAACTCAGAAGCCGCAGTACCACTTTCCTCCACCAACGGAAGCTCACAGAGAGAACCAGCCGAAGTACCACTTGTGACCACAGGAGGGAGCTCTGCCACAGAATTCACAACAGTACCCCCCCCTTGAGGAGGGGTCACCGAACCCTCACCAGAGCTCCCAGGACGACCAGGATGAGCCATATGAAAGGCACGAACAAGATCGGGAGCATGGACATCAGAGGCAAAGACCCAGGAATTATCTTCCTGAGCATAACCCTTCCACTTAACCAGATACTGGAGTTTCCGCCTTGAAACACGAGAATCCAAAATCTTCTCCACAATATACTCCAACTCCCCCTCCACCAAAACCGGGGCAGGAGGATCAACAGATGGAACCATAGGTGCCACGTATCTCCGCAACAATGACCTTTGGAATACCTTATGTATGGAAAAAGAATCTGGAAGGGTCAGACGAAAAGACACAGGATTAAGAACCTCAGAAATTCTATACGGACCAATAAAACGAGGTTTAAACTTAGGAGAGGAAACCTTCATAGGAATATGACGAGAAGATAACCAAACCAAGTCCCCAACCCGAAGTCGGGGACCCACATAGCATCTGCGATTAGCGAAGCGTTGAGCCTTCTCCTGGGACAAAGTCAAATTGTCCACTACATGAGTCCAAATCTGCTGCAACCTGTCCACCACAGTATCCACACCAGGACAGTCCGAAGACTCAACCTGCCCTGAAGACAAACGAGGATGGAACCCAGAGTTGCAGAAAAACGGTGAAACCAAGGTAGCCGAGCTGGCCCGATTATTAAGGGCGAACTCAGCCAAAGGCAAAAAGGACACCCAGTCATCCTGATCAGCAGAAACAAAGCATCTCAGATATGTTCCCAAGGTCTGATTGGTTCGTTCGGTCTGTCCATTAGTCTGAGGATGGAAAGCCGAGGAAAAAGACAAGTCAATGCCCATCCTACCACAAAAGGCTTGCCAAAACCTCGAAACAAACTGGGAACCTCTGTCAGAAACGATATTCTCTGGAATGCCATGTAAACGAACCACATGCTGGAAAAACAATGGCACCAAATCAGAGGAGGAAGGCAATTTAGACAAGGGTTTCCAAATGGACCATCTTAGAGAAGCGATCACAGACCACCCAAATGACTGACATCTTTTGAGAGACGGGAAGATCTGAAATAAAATCCATAGAGATATGTGTCCAAGGCCTCTTCGGGACCGGCAAGGGCAAAAGCAACCCACTGGCACGAGAACAGCAGGGCTTAGCCCGAGCACAAATCCCACAGGACTGCACAAAAGTACGCACATCCCGCGACAGAGATGGCCACCAAAAGGATCTAGCCACTAACTCTCTGGTACCAAAGATTCCAGGATGACCAGCCAACACCGAACAATGAACCTCAGAGATCACTTTATTCGTCCACCTATCAGGGACAAACAGTTTCTCCGCTGGGCAACGATCAGGTTTATTAGCCTGAAATTTTTGCAGCACCCGCCACAAATCAGGGGAGATGGCAGACACAATTACTCCCTCTTTGAGGATACCCGCCGGCTCAGATACACCCGGAGAGTCGGGCACAAAACTCCTAGACAAAGCATCCGCCTTCACATTTTTAGAGCCCGGAAGGTATGAAATCACAAAGTCAAAACGGGCAAAAAACAACGACCAACGAGCTTGTCTAGGATTCAGCCACCTGGCGGACTCGAGATAAGTCAAGTTCTTATGATCAGTCAAGACCACCACGCGATGCTTAGCTCCTTCAAGCCAATGACGCTACTCCTCGAATGCCCACTTCATGGCCAGCAACTCTCGATTGCCCACATCATAATTTCGCTCAGCAGGCGAAAACTTCCTGGAAAAGAAGGCGCATGGTTTCATCACCGAGCAATCAGAACTTCTCTGCGACAAAACAGCCCCTGCTCCAATCTCAGAAGCATCAACCTCGACCTGGAACGGAAGCGAAACATCTGGTTGACACAACACAGGGGCAGAAGAAAAACGACGCTTCAACTCTTGAAAAGCTTCCACCGCAGCAGAAGACCAATTGACCAAATCAGCACCTTTCTGGTTTAGCAATACTAGAAAAATTGCAGATGAAGCGACGATAAAAATTAGCAAAGCCCAGGAACTTTTGCAGACTTTTCAGAGATGTCGGCTGAGTCCAATTATGGATGGCTTGGACCTTAACAGGGTCCATCTCGATAGTAGAAGGGGAAAAGATGAACCCCAAAAATGAAACCTTCTGAACACCAAAGAGACACTTTGATCCCTTCACAAACAAAGAATTAGCACGCAGGACCTGAAACACAGTTCTGACCTGCTTCACATGAGACTCCCAATCATCCGAGAAGATCAAAATGTCATCTAAGTACACAATCAGGAATTTATCCAGGTACTCTCGGAAGATGTCATGCATAAAGGACTGAAACACTGATGGAGCATTGGCAAGTCCGAATGGCATTACTAGATACTCAAAATGGCCCTCGGGCGTATTAAATACAGTTTTCCACTTATCGCCTCGCTTAATACGCACAAGATTATACGCACCACGAAGATCTATCTTGGTGAACCAACTAGCCCCCTTAATCCGAGCAAACAAATCAGATAACAATGGCAAGGGGTACTGAAATTTAACCGTGATTTTATTTAGAAGGTGGTAATCTATACAAGGTCTCAGTGAACCATCCTTCTTGGCTACAAAAAAGAACCCTGCTCCTAATGGCGACGATGACGGGCGAATATGCCCCTTCTCCAAAGACTCCTTCACATAACTCCGCATAGCGGCGTGCTCAGGCACAGATAAATTAAACAGTCGACCTTTTGGGAATTTACTACCAGGAATCAAATCGATAGCACAATCACAATCCCTATGCGGAGGTAGGGTATCGGACTTGGGCTCATCAAATAAATCCCGGTAATCAGACAAGAACTCAGGAACCTCAGAAGGGGTGGATGACGAAATAGTCAGAAATGGGACATCACCATGTACCCCCTGACAACCCCAGCTGGACACAGACATAGATTTCCAATCTAATACTGGATTATGGACTTGTAGCCATGGCAACCCCAACACGACCACATCATGCAGATTATGCAACACCAGAAAGCGAATAACCTCCTGATGTGCAGGAGCCATGCACATGGTCAGCTGGGTCCAGTACTGAGGCTTATTCTTGGCCAAAGGCGTAGCATCAATTCCTCTCAATGGAATAGGACACTGCAAGGGCTCCAAGAAAAACCCACAACCTAGCATACTCCAAGTCCATCAAATGCAGAGCAGCGCCTGAGTCCACAAATGCCATGACAGAATACGATGACAAAGAGCAGATCAAGGTAACAGACAGAAGAAATTTTGACTGTACCATACCAATGGTGGCAGACCTAGCGAACCGCTTAGTGCGCTTAGGACAATCAGAGATAGCATGAGTGGAATCACCACAGTAGAAACACAGCACATTCAGACGTCTGTGTTCTTGCCGTTCAACTCTGGTCAAAGTCCTATCGCACTGCATAGGCTCAGGTTCAAGCTCAGGTAATACCACCAAATGGTGCACAGATTTACGCTTGCGCAAGCGTCGACCGATCTGAATGGCCAAAGACATAGACTCATTCAGACCAGCAGGCATAGGAAATCCCACCATGACATCCTTAAGGGCTTCAGAGAGACCTTTTCTGAAAATAGCTGCGAGCGCACCTTCATTCCACTGAGTGAGTACGGACCACTTTCTAAATTTCTGACAATATACCTCTATTTCATCCTGACCCTGACAGAGCCAGCAAATTCTTCTCTACCTGATCCACAGAATTAGGCTCATCGTACAGCAATCCGAGCGCCAGGAAAAATGCATCGATATTAGTTAATGCAGGATCTCCTGACGCAAGAGAAAATGCCCAGTCCTGAGGGTCGCCACGCAAAAAAGAAATAACGATCCTAACTTGTTGAACTAGGTCACCAGAGGAGCGAGGTTTCAAAGCCAGAAATAGTTTACAATTATTTTTGAAACTCAGAAATTTAGTTCTATCTCCAAAAAACAAATCAGGAATAGGAATTCTCGGTTCTAACATAGAATTCTGAACCACAAAGTCTTGAATACTTTGTACTCTTGCCGTGAGCTGATCCACACATGAAGACAGACCTTTAATGTCGATTGCTACACCTGTGTCCTGAACCACCCAAATGTCTAGGGGAAAAAAAAGGCAAAACACAGTGCAAAGAAAAAAAAATGGTCTCAGAACTTCTTTTTTCCCTCTATTGAGAATCATTAGTACTTTGGGCCTCCAGTACTGTTATGAAAGGTAATTCAGTACCACAATGGACATAGAGGTCAGCGCACATACAGTGACCTGGCAATAACCCAAAAAACAAGAAGGAGCTCTGAGACGTGGGAACTCTGTTGACCGCAATCCCTAATCCTCTCAAACCACACTAAAGGCAGCCGTGGATTGCGCCTAACGCTCCCTATGCAACTTGGCACGGCCTGAGAAACTAGCTAGCCTGAAGATAGAAAATAAGCCTACCTTGCCTCAGAGAAATACCCCAAAGGAAAAGGCAGCCCCCACATATAATGACTGAGTTAAGATGAAAAGACAAACGTAGAGATGAAATAGATTTAGCAAAGTGAGGCCCAACTTTCTGAACAGAGCGATGATAGGAAAGGTAACTTTGCGGTCAACACAAAACCCTACAAAAACCATGCAAAGGGGGCAAAAAGACCCTCCGTACCGAACTAACGGCACGGAGGTACACCCTCTGCGTCCCAGAGCTTCCAGCAAGCAGTAAAAAACAAATTAACAAGCTGGACAGAAAAAAACAGCAAACAAATAGCAAAGAGGAACTTAGCTATGCAGAGCAGCAGGCCACAGGAATGATCCAGGAGGAAACAGGTCCAATACTAGAACATTTCAAAAACCTGACCTGCACATCCAAACATAGACTGAGTGTGAACAGGTGCTGAACCCAGAGTCGCCAACTCGTATATAGTTAAGTAAAAAGGGCAGCACACTGCAGCGCCAAAACATGCAAACTTGAAAACACGAAATTTGAACTGCATTACTGGTCTAGAAATATGAAAAATGAGAGCTTTTAGCGCATAAAAATGGCCATATTTATGTGTACCTCGTAGCCACTTTACGGCATCTCTCTTATACGAGGTCCTACGCTTGACCTACCTCACCGAGAATAAACGTCTCCATCTGAATGGGTACATGTGAAACCTCTTCTTGGACTCAAATTATAGTATACACCTCCACAGAAAGAGAGAATTTGAGTCCAAGAAGAGGTTTCACATGTAGCCGTAAAGTGGCTACGAGGTACACATAAATATGGCCATTTTTATGCGCTAAAAGCTCTCATTTTTCATATTTCTAGTGCAGTAATGCAGTTCAAATTTCGTGTTTTCAAGTTTGCATGTTTTGGCGCTGCAGTGTGCTGCCCTTTTTACTTAACTATATACGAGTTGGCGACTCTGGGTTCAGCACCTGTTCACACTCAGTCTATGTTTGGATGTGCAGGTCAGGTTTTTGAAATGTATTCTTTGGCCTTCTGATCGTGCACTCCCCGCCTCCTAGCCACAGGTGTTTTAATTATAGTAGGTCCAATACCCCTCCACAGAAAGAGAGAATTTGAGTCCAAGAAGAGGTTTCACATGTACCCATTCAGATGGAGACGTTTATTCTCGGTGAGGTAGGTCAAGCGTAGGACCTCGTATAAGAGAGATGCCGTAAAGTGGCTACGAGGTACACATAAATATGGCCATTTTTATGCGCTAAAAGCTCTCATTTTTCATATTTCTAGTGCAGTAATGCAGTTCAAATTTCGTGTTTTCAAGTTTGCATGTTTTGGCGCTGCAGTGTGCTGCCCTTTTTACTTATCAATACTAGAACATTGACTGGAGGCCAGGATCAAAGCAATAGGTGGAGTTAAATAGAGCAGCACCTAACGACTTCACCACATCAAATGAGGAAAGAAACTCAGAAGCCGCAGTACCACTTTCCTCCACCAACGGAAGCTCACAGAGAGAACCAGCCGAAGTACCACTTGTGACCACAGGAGGGAGCTCTGCCACAGAATTCACAACAGCCTGGCAAAGAAACCTGCACAGATACTGCAGGTGGTGCGGAAAATGGTGGCCTTACAGCGATGGCAGGGATGTTGCATTGGTGAGTAGCTTCATTGGCCGAGGGTGCTACAACCTTAAGGGACGTTTGGTAGTTAGTCCAGGCTTGCAAATGCATGGTGGTTAAATGTCTATGCATGCAACTTGTATTCAGACTTTTCAGATTCTGACCTCTGCTGAAGGTAGTTGAACATTTTTGACAGATGACTTTGTGCGGATCAATTGGATGTTGTTTAAAAAAATGCCAGACTGCACTCTTTCTACCATCGGATACCTTTTCAGGCATTGCAGACTGAGCTTTAACCGGATGGACACGCTGTCCTCCAACAGTTTTTGGCTTTGCCACGCGTTTTGGGCCAGATACGGGCCCGGCAGATGGAACCTGTTGCGATGTTGATGCCTGCTGCGGCCCCTCCTCCTCCGCTTCAGAACTACTGCCGCCTGCACCCTTTTCCCCCAATGGCTGCCAATCGGGGTCAACAACTGGGTCATCTATAACCTCCTCTTCTAGCTCGTGCGCAACTTCGTCTGTGTCACCATGTAAGTCGGTGGTAGAGCATTCATGACGGGGCAACATAGTCTCATCAGGGTCTGATTCTGGATCAGTTCCCTGCGAGGGCAATGTTGTGGTCTGAGTCAAAGGACCAGCATAGTAGTCTGGATGTGGCTGTGCATCAGTGCACTCCATGTCAGATTCAACTTGTATTGGGCATGGCCTGTTAACTGCTTCACTTTCTAAGCCAGGGACGGTATGTGTAAAGAGCTCCATGGAGTAACCCGTTGTGTCGCCTGCTGCATCCTTCTCTGTTGTTGTTTTTGCTGAAGAGGACAAGGAAGCGACTTGTCCCTGACCGTGAACATCCACTAACGACGCGCTGCTTTTACATTTACCAGTTTCAAAAGAGGAGGCAAAAGAGCTAGAGGCTGAGTCAGCAAGGTAAGCCAAAACTTGCTCTTGCTGCTCCGGCTTTAAAAGCGGTTTTCCTACTCCCAGAAAAGGGAGCGTTCGAGGCCTTCTGTAGCCAGACGACGAACCTGGCTCCACAGCTCCAGGCTTAGGTGCAATATTTTATTTCCCACGACCACCTGATGCTCCACTACCACTACCATCATTACCAGCTGACAATGAACTCCCACGGCCACGACCTCTTCCACCAGACTTCCTCATTGTTTTAAAAAGGTAACCAAAGTAACAGTATTTGTTGCTGTCAAACAACTTACACGGTGAGCTATAACTTCAGTATGATTTAGATATCCCTTTACAGGTGGGTGAGACCGCAAGGAAAATCAGGCACAATGTTACACACTCTGTTTTTGGTGGCACCAAATGAGAGAGATGCCACACACGCAGGACTGTCACTCAAGCAGAAATGTCAATATTGTTCTCCCACTTTTTTTTTTTATTTGTTCAGGGAGAATTTAGAAACCAAATAAAAAAAAGAAAATAGCCTTTCTATGGCCCAGTGCCCACTATTTGAGAGAGAGAGATGGCACACCCAGGAGTCAAGACTGGCACACAAGCAGAAAGGGCAATATTAATCTCCCACTGATTTCTTTTTGATTTTTTCAGGGCGAATATAGAAACACAATAAAAAAAAAATTAGGCTTTCTAAGGCCCAGTGCCCACTATTTGAGAGAGAGAGATGGCACACCCAGGAGTCAAGACTGGCACACAAGCAGAAAGGGCTATATTAATCTCCCACTGATTTTTTTTTTTCAGGGAGACTTTAGAAACAAAATAAAATAAAATGATTTTTTCAGGAAGAATTTAGAAACCAAATAAAATAAAATGATTTTTTCAGGGAGAATTTAGAAACCAAATAAAAAAAAGAAAATAGCCTTTCTATGGCCCAGTGCCCACTATTTGAGAGAGAGAGAGAGATGGCACACCCAGGAGTCAAGACTGGCACACAAGCAGAAAGGGCAATATTAATCTCCCACTGATTTCTTTTTGATTTTTTCAGGGAAAATTTAGAAACACAATAAAAAAAAAATTAGGCTTTCTATGTCCCAGTGCCCACTACTTGAGAGAGAGAGATGGCACACCCAGGAGTCAAGACTGGCACACAAGCAGAAAGGGCAATATTAATCTCCCACTGATTTTTTTTTTTTCAGGGAGACTTTAGAAACAAAATAAAATAAAATGATTTTTTCAGGAAGAATTTAGAAACCAAATAAAATAAAATGATTTTTTCAGGGAGAATTTAGAAACCAAATAAAAAAAAAGAAAATAGCCTTTTTTATGGCCCAGTGCCCACTATTTGAGAGAGAGAGAGATGGCACACCCAGGAGTCAAGACTGGCACACAAGCAGAAAGGGCAATATTAATCTCCCACTGATTTCTTTTTGATTTTTTCAGGGAGAATTTAGAAACACAATAAAAAAAAAAATTAGGCTTTCTATGTCCCAGTGCCCACTACTTGAGAGAGAGAGATGGCACACCCAGGAGTCAAGACTGGCACACAAGCAGAAAGGGCAATATTAATCTCCCACTGATTTTTTTTTTTTTCAGGGAGACTTTAGAAACAAAATAAAATAAAATGATTTTTTCAGGAAGAATTTAGAAACCAAATAAAATAAAATGATTTTTTCAGGAAGAATTTAGAAACCAAATTAAAAAAAATAGCATTTCTATGGCCCAGTGCCCACTATTTGAGAGAGAGAGATGGCACACCCAGGAGTCAAGACTGGCACACAAGCAGAAAGGGCAATATTAATCTCCCACTGATTTTTTTAAATTATTTTTTCAGGGAGAATTTAGAAACACAATACAAAAAAAATTGGCTTTCTATGGCCCAGTGCCCACTATTTGAGAGAGAGAGATGGCACACCCAGGAGTCAAGACTGGCACACAAGCAGAAAGGGCAATATTAATCTCTCACTGATTTTTTTTTTTTCCAGGGAGACTTTAGAAACAAAATAAAATAAAATGATTTTTTCAGGAAGAATTTAGAAACCAAATAAAATAAAATGATTTTTTTCAGGGAGAATTTAGAAACCAAAAAATAAAAAAATAGGCTTTCTATGGCCCACTATTTGAGAGAGAGAGATGGCACACCCAGGAGTCAAGACTGGCACACAAGCAGAAAGGGCAATATTAATCTCCCACTGATTAATTTTTGATTTTTTCAGGGAGAATTTAGAAACACAATACAAAAAAAAATTGCCTTTCTATGGCCCAGTGCCCACTATTTGAGAGAGAGATGGCACACCCAGGAGTCAAGACTGGCACACAAGCAGAAAGGGCAATATTAATCTCCCACTGATTTTTTTTTTTTTTTCAGGGAGACTTTAGAAACAAAATAAAATAAAATGATTTTTTCAGGAAGAATTTAGAAACCAAATAAAATAAAATGATTTTTTCAGGGAGAATTTAGAAACCAAATAAAAAAAAAAATAGCCTTTCTATGGCCCAGTGCCCACTATTTGAGAGAGAGAGATGGCACACCCAGGAGTCAGGAGTGGCACACAAGCAGAAAGGGCAATATTAATCTCCCACTGATTTTTTTTTATTTTTTCTGGGAGTATTTAGAAACCCAATAAAAAAAAATTAATAGGCTTTCTATGGCCCACTATTTGAGAGAGAGAGATGGCACACTCAGGACTGGCACAGAAGCCCTAAGGCCAATATTAATCTCCCACTGTTTTTTTTTTTATCAGGGAGAATTTATAAACCCCACAAAAAAAAAACAGAAAAATAAATAGGCTTTCTATGGCCCACTATGTGAGAGAGATGGCACACACAGGGATGGCACTCTAGCAGAAATGCCAATCTTAATCTCCCACAAAAAAAAAAAAAAAAACAGGGACTGTCCTACAATTACTATCTGCAGTAATCTCAGCAATGTATGGCAGGCAGCAATAAGGAGTGGACTGATGCACAAATGAAATAAAAAGTGTGGACAAACAAACAAGATAGCTGTGCAGAAAGGAAGGAACAACAGGATTTGTGCTTTGAAAAAAGCAGTTGGTTTGCACAGCGGCGTACACACAGCAATGCAGCTATCAGGGAGCCTTCTAGGGCAGCCTAATGAGCTACAGCGCTGAAAAAAAAAAAATGTAGCTTTCACTGTCCCTGCAAACAAAAGGTGGTGTTGGACAGTGGAAATCGCTACAGCACAAGCGGTTTGGGGGTTAATGGATCCTGCCTAACGCTATCCCTGCTTCTGACGAAGCGGCAGCAACCTCTCCCTATGCTCAGATCAGCAGCAGTAAGATGGCGGTCGGCGGGAACGCCTCTTTATAGCCCCTGTGATGCCGCAGACAGCAAGCCAATCACTGCAATGCCCTTCTCTAAGATGGTGGGGACCAGGACCTATGTCATCACGCTGCCCACATTCTGCGTCCACCTTCATTGGCTGAGAAATCGCGCTTTTCGCGTCATTGAAACGTGACTTTGGCGCGAAAGTCGCGTACCGCATGGCCGACCCCACACAAGGGTCGGATCGGGTTTCATGAAACCCGACTTTGTTAAAAGTCGGCGACTTTTAAAAATGAACGATCCGTTTCGCTCAACCCATTCACCAATACAAACATTTACCCTTTTTTTTCTCTCCTCATTCCCCTAAGATTCTGGTAGTACTTTAAGGACCTATTACAACATCCACTGCATAACCAATGATTACTCATTAAACAAGTGCTCTCTTATTCGTCTATTTTACATTTTATTGTTCGTTTTTGTAGACAGCGCAGGTGAATACCATCCTTTTTCATATCTATCTATATCCATCTATCTCTCTCTATATACATATCTGTAATATAACGCTGGGAGCGTCACTCTGTCCGAAGCCTTTATAGACTGCGCAAGGCAAGCTCCGGCGCAGTCTGGCCCCCACAGAGTGACGCTCCCAGGAGATCGCGGTATGCGTAAACACTGAACGCACACCGCGATCTCCTCCGGAGAGGCAGGGACGTGCCAGGAGGGTGAGTATATTCACCTGTCCCCCGTTTCAGAACTGCGTGCGGCTCCGTCTCCCGGGTCCTCTGCCTGTGACGTTCACAGTTCAGAGGGCGCGATGACGCGCTTAATGTGCGCCGCCCTCTGACTGAACAGTCACAGCCAGAGGAGCCGGAACATGGAGCGGACGCAGCGCTGGATCAGGGCCAGGTGAATATAGCAAGTGTCAGGGGCCTGAGCTTGCGGCGATACCGGCACCTGACCCCCACAGCGCACCGATGTCCCTGCCTGCTCAGGCCCCCAGCACTCGGCGAACAGCGACGATAGGTGAGTATGGTATTTTTTTTTATATACAGTTAGGGCCAGAAATATTTGGACAGTGACACAAGTTTTGTTATTTTAGCTGTTTACAAAAACATGTTCAGAAATACAATTATATATGTAATATGGGCTGAAAGTGCACACTCCCAGCTGCAATATGATAGTTTCCACATCCAAATCGGAGTAAGGGTTTAGGAATCATAGCTCTGTAATGCATAGCGTCCTCTTTTTCAAGGGACCAAAAGTAATTGGACAATGGACTCTAAGGGCTGCAATTAACTCTGAAGGCGTCTCCCTCGTTAACCTGTAATCAATGAAGTAGTTAAAAGGTCAGGGGTGGATTCCAGGTGTGTGGTTTTGCATTTGGAAGCTGTTGCTGTGAGCAGACAACATGCGGTCAAAGTAACTCTCAATTGAGGTGAAGCAGAACATCCTGAGGCTGAAAAAAAAGAAAAAATCCATCAGGGAGATAGCAGACATGCTTGGAGTAGCAAAATCAACAGTTGGGTACATTCTGAGAAAAAAGGAATTGACTGGTGAGCTTGGGAACTCAAAAAGGCCTGGGCGTCCACGGATGACAACAGTGGTGGATGATCGCCGCATACTTAATTTGGTGAAGAAGAACCCGTTCACAACATCAACTGAAGTCCAGAACACTCTCAGTGAAGTAGGTGTATCTGTCTCTAAGTCAACAGTAAAGAGAAGACTCCATGACAGTAAATACAAAGGGTTCACATCTAGATGCAAACCATTCATCAATACCAAAAATAGACAGGCCAGAGTTAAATTTGCAGAAAAACACCTCAAGAAGCCAGCTCAGTTCTGGAAAAGTATTCTATGGACAGATGAGACAAAGATCAACCTGTACCAGAATGATGGGAAGAAAAAAGTTTGGAGAAGAAAGGGAACGGCACATGATCCAAGGCACACCACATCCTCTGTAAAACATGGTGGAGGCAACGTGATGGCATGGGCATGCATGGCTTTCAATGGCACTGGGTCACTTGTGTTTATTGATGACATAAGAGCAGACAAGAGTAGCCGGATGAATTCTGAAGTGTACCGGGATATACTTTCAGCCCAGATTCAGCCAAATGCTGCAAAGTTGATTGGACGGCGCTTCATAATACAGATGGACAATGACCCCAAGCATACAGCCAAAGCTACCCAGGAGTTCATGAGTGCCAAAAAGTGGAACATTCTGCAATGGCCAAGTCAATCTCCAGATCTAAACCCAATTGAGCATGCATTTCACTTGCTCAAATCCAGACTTAAGACGGAAAGACCCACAAACAAGCAAGACCTGAAGGCTGCGGCTGTAAAGGCCTGGCAAAGCATTAAGAAGGAGGAAACCCAGCGTTTGGTGATGTCCATGGGTTCCAGACTTAAGGCAGTGATTGCCTCCAAAGGATTTGCAACAAAATATTGAAAATAAAAATATTTTGTTTGGGTTATGTTTATTTGTCCAATTACTTTTGACCTCCTAAAATGTGGAGTGTTTGTAAAGAAATGTGTACAATTCCTACATTTTCTATCAGATATTTTTGTTCAACCCTTCAAATTAAACGTTACAATCTGCACTTGAATTCTGTTGTAGAGGTTTCATTTCAAATTCAATGTGGTGGCATGCAGAGCCCAACTCGCGAAATTGTGTCACTGTCCAAATATTTCTGGCCCTAACTGTATATATATATTGCAGCAGCATACGGGGCATATAATACTATGGAGCATCTTATGTGGCCATCAACCATAATGGAGCAGTGTACGGGGGCATATACTATGGAGCATCTTATGGGGCCATCAACCATAATGGAGCAGTGTACGGGGCATATAATACCATGGAGCATCTTATGGGGCCATAAACCTTTATGGAGCAGTGTACGGGGCATATAGTATGGAGCATCTTATAGTGGCCAAAAACCTTTATGGAGCAGCATATGGGGCATATGGATGGGAGCAGCAAATTACAGAACGGGGGCGCAGGATGGGAGCAGCACATGACAGAACGGGGTCACAGGATGGGAGCAGCACATGACAGGATGGGGGCGCACATGTCAGAATGGGGGCGCAGGATGGGGGCGCAGGATGGAGCAGCTCATGACAGGATGGGGACGCAGGATGGAGCAGCACATACCAGGATATAGGAATATAGGCTGAACTGGATGGACAAATGTCTCTTTTCGGCCTTACTAACTATGTTACTATGTTACTATGTTAGGATGGGGACGCAGGATGGAGCAGCACATGACAGGATGGTGACGCAGGATGGAGCAGCACATGACAGGATGGGGACGCAGGATGGAGCAGCACATGACAGGATGGGGGCGCAGGATGGAGCAGCACATGACAGGATGGGGACGCAGGATGGGTGCAGCACATGACAGGATGGGGGCGCAGGATGGGTGCAGCACATGACAGGATGGGGACGCAGGATGGGTGCAGCACATGACAGGATGGGGACGCAGGATGGAGCAGCACATGACAGGATGGGGGCACAGGATGGAGCAGCACATGACAGGATGGGGACGCAGGATGGAGCAGCACATGACAGGATGGGGACGCAGGATGGAGCAGCACATGACAGGATGGAGACCATATACCAATATAAATGCTCGCCACCTGGGCGTAGAACGGGTTCAATAGCTAGTATAAATATATATATTATTTCTTTGTTTACAGAGCTTTGTGAGGATTTGTTTTTTTGTGATGGTAATATTTATTTTTGTGTGTGTGTTTTCAAAGCTTTAATTTCACTTTGCTCACAAGTTTCTCTTAACTTTCTTTCTGAAAGTTCCCAGCATCAGTTTTATATATGTCCCTGACTAATGACATTTCAAATATACAGATTTGTCCATCATTACCCTTTCACCAATCTCTCATTGTATATATTCATATACAGGTGCATCTCACAAAAAAAAATCATCAAAAAGTTACGCTATTTCTGTTCTTCAATGCAAAAAGTGAAACTCATATATTATATAGAGTCATTACAAACAGTGATTGATTTCAAGCGTTTATTTCTGTTAATGTTTATGATTATTCTTTACAGACAATGGAAATTCAAAAGTCATTATCTCAGTAAATTAGAATACTTTTTAACACTAGCTTGAAAAATTATTGTAAAATTCAAAATGTTTGCCTACTGAAATGTATGTTCAGTAAATGCACTCCATACTTGATCAGGGCTCCTTTTGCATCAATTACTGCATCAATGCGGCGTGGCATGAAGGGGATCAGCCTGTGGCACTGCTGAGGTGTTATGGAAGCCCAGGTTGCTTTGATGGCAGCCTTCAGCTCTTCTGCATTGTTGGATCTGGTGTCTCTCATCTTCCTCTTGACAATACTCCATAGATTCTCTAAGGGGTTAAAGTCAGATGAGTTTGCTGGCCAATTATACAGCAGGGATACTGTTGCTTGTAAACCAGGTATTGACACTTCTGGCAGTGTGGACAGGGGCCAAGAACTGCTGGAGAATTAAATTTCAATCTCCAAAAAAGCTTGTTGCAGAGGGAAGCATGAAGAGCTCTAAAATTTCCTGGAAGACGGCTACTCTGACTTTGGTGTTGATAAAACACAGTAAACCTACACCAGGAGATGACATGGCTCCCCAAACCATCACTGATTGTGGAGACTTCACACTAGACCTCCAGCAGCTTGGATTGTGGCCTCTCCACTCTTCCTCCAGACTCTGGGACCTTGATTTCCAAATTAAATGCAAAATTTACTTTCATCTGAAAACAACACCTTGGACCACTGACAACAGTCCAGTTCTTTTCTCCTTGGCCCAGGTAAGACGCTTCTGGTGTTGTCTATTGGTCATGAGTGGCTTGACACAAGGAATGTGACACTTGTAGCCCATGTCCTGGATACGTCTGTGTGTGGTGGCTCTTGAAGGAATGACTCCAGCTGCAGTCCACTCCTTGTGAATCTCACTCAAATTTTTGAATGGCATTTTCTTAACAATCTTTTCAAGGCTGCGGTTATCCCGGTTGCTTGTGCACCTTTTTCCTACCACACTTTTTTCCACCCAACTTTCCATTAATATTCTTGGATACAGCACTCTCTGTACAGCCAGCTTCTTTAGCAATTACTTTTTGTGGCTTACCCTCCTTGTGGAGTGTGTCATTGACTACCTTCTGGAGATCTGTCTAATCAGCAGTCTTCCCCATGATTGTGGAGCTACTGGAGCAGACTAAGGAACCTTTTTAAATGTTAGGAAGCCTTTGCAGGAGTTTTTGTTAGTTATTATAATTTACTGAATTGGCTGTAAGCCATAATCATAAACATTAACAGAAATAAACACTTGAAATAGATCACTCTGTTTCTAATGACTCTATATAATATATGAGTTTCACTCTTTGTATTGAAGAACTGAAATAAATTAACTATTTGATAATATTCCAATTTAGTGAGAAGAACTTGTATATTAGTCATGTCAATAGCTTTGCCACCATAACCACTGTGTGATGATTTAAGGCATAAACAAGAAATATACCATGCAGAAAAGAAAAAGTGCAGATAGTGTCTTATCTCACAATTTAAGAGAATAGTTGACAGTAATGTTACTGCTCATCTGATGTAAAGTATTCATAAGCATATAGTGGTGGCTGCCGCAGATCCACCAGTCAACATGCGACCGTAGCTAAAACGCTGAATAGGAGGATTTGTGGGTTATGATCCACTTTTTAGTCACAAAAATGATGTTTTAGCAACAATGTTTTTATTTTCCCAAGGGTACAAAGAGAAACTGGACACCAAAATTTATTGTACAATTTGTCCTGAGTAGGCCAATACCCCATATGTGGGGAAGAACCACTGTTTGGGTGCACAACAGGGCTCGGAAAGGAAGAAGTGCCATTTGACTTTTTCAATGAAAAATTGGCTCCAATCTTTAGCGGACACCATGTCGCGTTTGGAGAGCCCCTGTGTGCCTAAACATTGGAGCTCCCCCACATGTGACCCCATTTTGGAAACTAGACCCCCCCAAGGAATTATTTAATGCATAGTGAGCACTTTGAACCCCTAAGTGCTTCACAAATTGATCCATAAAAATGAAAAAGTACTTTTTCTTCACATAAAATTCTTTTTAACTTCAATTTTTTCATTCTCACAAAGGCAACAGGATAAAATGGATCCTAAAATGTGTTGGGCAGTTTCTTCTTAGTACATCGATACCTCATATGTGGTCACAATTCACTGTTTGTGCACACAGCAATGCTCGGAAGGGAAGGAGCGCCATTTGACTTTTGAATAAAAAATTAGCTCCAATCATTAATGGACACCATGTCGTGTTTGGAGAGCCCCTGTGTGCCTAAACATTGGAGCTCCCCCACATGTGACCCCATTTTGGAAACTAGACCCCCCAGGAACTTATGTAGATGCATAGTGAGCACTTTGAACCCCCAGGTGCTTCACAAATTGATCCGTAAAAATGAAAAAGTACTTTTTTTTCACATAAAATTCTTTTTAACCTCAATTTGTTCATTTCCACATGGGCAACAGGATAAAATGAATCCTAAAATTTATTGGGCAATTTCTCCTGAGTACACTGATACCTCACATGTGGGGGTAAACCACTGTTTGGGCACACAGCAGGGCTTGGAAGGGAAGGAGCGCCATTTGACTTTTTGAATGAAAAATTAGCTCCAATCCTTAGCGGACACCATGTCGTGTTTGGAGAGCCCCTGTGTGCCTAAACATTGGAGCTCCCCCACATGTGACCCCATCTAGATGTGCAGTGACCACTTTAAATCCTCAAGTGCTTCACAGAAGTTTATAACGCAGAGCCTTGAAAATAAAAAATCATTTTAATTTCCTCAAAAATTATATTTTAGCCAGCAATTTTTTATTTTAACAAGAGTAACAGGAGAAATTGGACCCGAAAAATTGTTGTCCAGTTTGTTCTGAGTACGCTGATACCCCATGTGTGGGGGTAAACCATTGTTTGGGCACACGTCGGGGACTCGAAAGGGAAGTAGTGACTTTTGAAATGCAGACGTTGATGGAATGGTCTGCGGGTGTCACGTTGCATTTGCAGAGCCCCTGATATGCCTAAACAGTAGAAACCCCCCCACAAGTGACACCATTTTGGAAACTTGACCCCCAAGGAAGTTATCTAATATGTGGTGAGCACTTTGAACCCCCAAGTGCTTCACAGAAGTGTACAACGCAGAGCCGTGAAAATAAAAAATCATTTTTCTTTCCTCAAAAATGATGTTTTAGCAAGCATTTTTTTATTTTCACAAGGGTAACAGGAGAAATTTGACCCCAGTAATTGTTGCGCAGTTTGTACTGAGTACACTGATAACCCATGTGTGGGGGTAAACCATTGTTTGGGCACACGTTGGGGCTCAAAAAGGAAGTAGTGACTTTTGAAATGCAGACGTTGATGGAATGGTCTGCGGGTGTCACATTGCATTTGCAGAGCCCTTGATGTGCCTAAACAGTAGAAACCCCCCACAAGTGACACCATTTTGGAAACTTGACCCCCAACGAACTTATGTGAGCACTTTGAACCCCCAAGTGCTTCACAGACGTTTACAACGCAGAGTCGTGAAAATAAAAAATCATTTTTCTTTCCACAAAAATTATGTTTTAGCAAGCAATTTTTTATTTTCACAAGGGTAACAGGAGAAATTGGACCCCAATAATTGTTGCCCAGTTTGTCCTAAGTATGCTGGTACCCCATATGTGGGGCTAAACCACAGTTTTGGAACACGTCAAGGCTCGGAAGGGAGGGAGCACCATTTGACTTTTTGAATACAAGATTGGCTGGAATCAATGGTGGCGCCATGTTGCGTTTGGAGACCCCTGATGTGCCTAAACAGTGGAAACCGATCAATTCTAACTCCAACACTAACCCCAACACACCCCTAACCCTAATCCCAACTCTAGCCATAACCCTAATTACAACCCTAACCCCAACACACCCCTAACCACAACCCTGACCCCAACACACCCCTAACCCTAATCCTAACCCTAATCCCAACCCCAATCGTAACCCTAATCCCAACCCTAACCCCAGTACACTCCTAACCCTAACCATAACCCTAACCACAACCTAATCTTAACCCTATTTCCAACCCTAACCCTAATTCCAACCCTAACTCTAATTCCAACCCTAATCCTAAGGCTATGTGCCCACGTTGCGGATTCGTGTGAGATTTTTCTGCATCATTTTTGAAAAATCCGCAGGTACAAGGCACTGCGTTTTACCTGCGGATTTACTGCGGATTTCCAGTGTTTTTTGTGCAGATTTCACCTGCGGATTCCTATTGAGGAACAGGTGTAAAACGCTGCGGAATACACACAAAGAATTGCCATGCGGCGGAAAATACAACACAGTGTTTCCGCGCGGTATTTTCCGCACCATGGGCACAGCGGATTTGGTTTTCCATAGGTTTACATGGTACTGTAAACCTGATGGAAAACTGCTACGAATCCGCCGCAGCGGCCAATCCGCACCGTGTGCACATACCCTAACCTAACCCTAGTGGGGCCAAAAAAAAAAATATTTACTTTATTATTGTCCCTACCTATGGGGGTGATAAAGGGGGGGGGTTATTTCTTTTTTTTTTTTTTTGATCGCTGTGAACCTATCACAGCAGTCAAAATATACTTGTAACAAATCTGCCGGCCGGCAGATTCGGCGGGCGCACTGCGCATGTGCCCGTCATTTTGGAATATGGCGGCGCCCATAAAACAGACGGACGGACACTGGGAGGGACACCAGAGGTCGATAAGTATGAGGTAAGGGAGATCGGACAGCAGGGGGGAGATCGGACTACGGGGGGAGCAGACAGGAGGACTTAGGGGAGCGGAGGACAGCAGATGACAGTATGGAGGATGAAGGGGAGGATATCGGTGGCGGTGGCGGGGGGGCAGATCGGGATCTCCAGCCAAGGCTGATGCTATTGCAGCATCGGCCATGGCTGGATTGTAATATTTCACCAATTTTCATTGGTGAAATATTACTATCTCTCTGATAGAAAGTGAAACGTCACTTTCAACAGCCAATCAGAGCGATCGTAGCCACGGGGGGGCAAAGCCCCCCCCCCGTCCTCAAGTACAGCTCCATCTGTCCTTGCAGGTCAGGTGAAATTACAGTTAACCATTTCACCCGGCCTGCTGGAGAGCGATCCGACCATGATGCATATGCTGCGTCACAGGTCGGATTGGCACAGGTTTTCATGAAGCATACGCTGCGTCAAAGGTCGGGAAGGGGTTAATAGAAGTGAAGGCCTTGGAGACCTCCTCAGACAACAATTTAGAATTTGCTCCCTTCTTGGTGAGGGCTACCAAGGGAGCTACCAAAGTTGAGAAATGAGGAATGAACTGGCGATAATAGTTAATGAACCCCATAAAGCACTGCACCACTTTAAGAGAATGGGGTTCTTGCCAGCACATCACAGCCTGTAGTTTGGCAGGATCTACAGCCAATCCCTGTGCGGAGATAATATAGCCCAGGAAAGGTAAGGACTCCTGCTCAAACACACATTTCTCCAACTTGGCGTAGAGAGAATTAGCTCGTAAGAGGTCGAAGACTTTGCAAACATCTCTACGGTGTGAGTCAATATCTGGAGAGTAGATGACGATATCATCCAGATAGACTACGACCGAGGTGGAGAGCATATCCCGGAAGATATCGTTTGCAAAGTCTTGGAAAATGGCTGGGGCATTACATAGCCCAAAAGGCATCAGTAGATATTCATAGTGCCCATCCCTGACGTTAAAACCATGTTCCATTCATCCCCCACAGGTTGTAAGCACCCCGCAGATCTACTTTAGTAAATACTAGGGTTGAGCGAAACGGGTCGTTCATTTTCAAAAGTCGCCGACTTTTGGCAAAGTCGGGTTTCATGAAACCCGATCCGACCCCTATGCGGGGTCGGCCATGCGGTACGCGACTTTCGCGCCAAAGTCGCGTTTCAATGACGCGAAAAGCGCCATTTCTCAGCCAATGAAGGTAAACGCAGAGTGTGGGCAGCGTGATGACATAGGTCCTGGTCCCCACCATCTTAGAGAAGGGCATTGCAGTGATTGGCTTGCTGTCTGCGGCGTCACAGGGGCTATAAAGGGGCGTTCCCGCCGACCGCCATGTTACTGCTGCTGATCTGAGCTTAGGGAGAGGTTGCTGCCGCTTCGTCAGAAGCAGGGATAGCGTTAGGCAGGGTCCATTAACCACCAAACCGCTTGTGCTGTAGCGATTTCCACTGCCCAACACCACCTTCGGTGTGCAGGGACAGTGGAAGCTACATTTTTTTTTTTTTTCCCCTCAGCGCTGTAGCTCATTGGGCTGCCCTAGAAGGCTCCCTGATAGCTGCATTGCTGTGTGTATGCCGCTGTGCAAACCAACTGCTTTTTTCAAAGCACAAATCCTCTTGTTCCTTCCTTTCTGCACAGCTATCTTTGTTGTTTGTCCACACTTTTTATTTCATTTGTGCATCAGTCCACTCCTTATTGCTGCCTGCCATACCTGGCTGAGATTACTGCAGGGAGATAGTAATTGAAGGACACTCCCTGTTTTTTTTTTTTTTTTTTTGTGGGAGATTAAGATTGACATTTCTGCTAGAGTGCCATCCCTGTGTGTGCCATCTCTCACTCAGTGGGCCATAGAAAGCCTATTTATTTTTTTGCTTGATTTGGGTTATAAAATCTGCCTGAAAAAATCACTACATCAATCAGTGGGAGAAAAATATTGGCCTCAGGGCTTGTGTGCCACTCCTGACTCCTGTGTGCATCATCACTCACTCAGTGGGCCATAGAAAGCCCTTTTTTTTTTTTTTTTGCTTTATTTGGGTTCTAAATTCTACCTGAAAAAAATCAATAAATCAATCAGTGGGAGATTAATATTGGCCTTTGGGCTTGTGTGCCAGTCCTAAGCGTGCCATCTCTCTCTCTCAGATAGTGGGCCATAGAAAGCCTATTTATTATTTTTTTTATTGGGTTTATAAATTTTCCCTGGAACAAAAAAAAAAAAAGTGGGAGATTAATATTGGCCTCTGGGCTTGTGTGCCAGTCCTGAGCGTGCCATCTCTCTCACAAATAGTGGGCCATAGAAAGCCTATTTATTTTTTTGCTTGATTTGGGTTCTAAAATCTACCTGAAAAAATCACTACATCAATCAGTGGGAGAAAAATATTGGCCTCAGGGCTTGTGTGCCACTCCTGACTCCTGTGTGCATCATCACTCACTCAGTGGGCCATAGAAAGCCCATTTTTTTTTTTTTTGCTCTATTTGGGTTCTAAATTCTACCTGAAAAAATCAATAAATCAATCAGTGGGAGATTAATATTGGCCTTTGGGCTTGTGTGCCAGTCCTAAGCGTGCCATCTCTCTCTCTCAGATAGTGGGCCATAGAAAGCCTATTTATTATTTTTTTTATTGGGTTTATAAATTTTCCCTGGAAAAAAAAAAAAAAAAGTGGGAGATTAATATTGGCCTCTGGGCTTGTGTGCCAGTCCTGAGCGTGCCATCTCTCTCACAAATAGTGGGCCATAGAAAGCCTATTTATTTATTTTTTTGGGGTTTTATAAATTCTCCCTGAAAAAAAAAAGGGAGATTAATATTGGCCTTTGGGCTTGTGTGCCAGTCCTAAGCGTGCCATCTCTCTCTCTCTCTCTCAGATAGTGGGCCATAGAAAGCCTATTTATTATTTTTTTTATTGGGTTTATAAATTTTCCCTGGAACAAAAAAAAAAAGTGGGAGATAAATATTGGCCTCTGGGCTTGTGTGCCACTCCTGACTCCTGTGTGCGTCATCTCTCACTCAGTGGGCCATAGAAAGCCTTTTTTTGTTTTATTTGTTCTCTAAATTCTCCTTGAAAAAATCATTTTATTTTATTTGGTTTCTAAATTCTTCCTGAAAAAATCATTTTATTCTATTATTTTCTTTCCTAAAGTCTCCCTGAAAAAAAAAAAAAAAAACAAATCAGTGGGAGATTAATATTGCCCTTTCTGCTTGTGTGCCAGTCTTGACTCCTGGGTGTGCCATCTCTCTCTCTCTCTCCAATTGTGGGCCATAGAAAGCCTATTATTTTTTTAGCTTGATTTGGGTTCCAAAATCTACCTGAAAAAATCACTACATCAATCAGTGGGAGATAAATATTGGCCTCTGGGCTTGTGTGCCACTCCTGACTCCTGTGTGCGTCATCTCTCACTCAGTGGGCCATAGAAAGCCTTTTTTTGTTTTATTTGTTTTCTAAATTCTCCTTGAAAAAATCATTTTATTTTATTTGGTTTCTAAATTCTTCCTGAAAAAATCATTTTATTCTATTATTTTCTTTCCTAAAGTCTCCCTGAAAAAAAAAAAAAAAACAAATCAGTGGGAGATTAATATTGCCCTTTCTGCTTGTGTGCCAGTCTTGACTCCTGGGTGTGCCATCTCTCTCTCTCTCCAATTGTGGGCCATAGAAAGCCTATTATTTTTTTAGCTTGATTTGGGTTCCAAAATCTACCTTAAAATATCACTACATCAATCAGTGGGAGATAAATATTGGCCTCTGGGCTTGTGTGCCACTCCTGACTCCTGTGTGCGTCATCTCTCACTCAGTGGGCCATAGAAAGCCTTTTTTTGTTTTATTTGTTTTCTAAATTCTCCCTGAAAAAATCATTTTATTTTATTTGGTTTCTAAATTCTTCCTGAAAAAATCCTTTTATTCTATTATTTTTTTTCCTAAAGTCTCCCTGAAAAAAAAAAAAAAAAAAAATCAGTGGGAGATTAATATTGCCCTTTCTGCTTGTGTGCCAGTCTTGACTCCTGGGTGTGCCATCTCTCTCTCTCTCTCTCTCCAATTGAGGGCCATAGAAAGCCTATTATTTTTTTAGCTTGATTTGGGTTCCAAAATCTACCTGAAAAAATCACTACATCAATCAGTGGGAGATAAATATTGGCCTCTGGGCTTGTGTGCCACTCCTGACTCCTGTGTGTGTCATCTCTCACTCAGTGGGCCATAGAAAGCCTTTTTTTGTTTTATTTGTTTTCTAAATTCTCCCTGAAAAAATCATTTTATTTTATTTGGTTTCTAAATTCTTCCTGAAAAAATCATTTTATTCTATTATTTTTTTTTCCTAAAGTCTCCCTGAAAAAAAAAAAAAATCAAATCAGTGGGAGATTAATATTTACATTTGTGCTTCAGTGACAGTCCTGCGTGTGTGGCATCTCTCTCATTTGTCGCCACCAACAACAGAGTGTGTAACATTGTGCCTGATTTTCATTGTGGTCTCACTCACCTGTAAAGGGGTAGCTAAATCATACTGAAGTTATAGCTCACCGTGTAATTTGTGTGACAGCAACAAATACCGTTAGTTTGTTTACGTTTTTAAAACAATGAGGAAGTCTGGTGGAAGAGGTCGTGGCCGTGGGCGTTCATTGTCAGCTGGTAATGAGGGTAGTGGTAGTGGTGGAGCATCAGCTGGTCGTGGGAAAAAAAATATTGCACCTAAGTCTGGAGCTGTGGAGCCAGGTTCGTCGTCTGGCTACACAAGGCCTCGAACGCTCCCTTTTCTGGGAGTAGGAAAACCGCTTTTAAAGCCGGAGCAGCAAGAGCAAGTTTTGGCTTATCTTGCTGACTCAGCCTCTAGCTCTTTTGCCTCCTCTCGTGAAACTGGTAAATGTCAAAGCAGCGCGTCGTTAGTGGATGTTCACGGTCAGGGACAAGTCGCTTCCTTGTCCTCTTCAGCAAAAACAACAACAGAGAAGAATGCAGCAGGCGACACAACGGGTTACTCCATGGAGCTCTTTACACATACCGTCCCTGGCTTAGAAAGTGAAGCAGTTAACAGTCCATGCCCATTACAAGTTGAATCTGACATGGAGTGTACTGATGCACAGCCACAGCAAGACTACTATGCTGGTCCTTTGACTCAGACCACAACATTGCCCTCGCAGGGTAATGATCAAGAATCAGACCCTGATGAGACTATGTTGCCCCATCACGAACGCTATACCACCGACCGACACGGTGACACAGACGAAGTTGCACACGAGCTACAAGAAGAGGTAATAGATGACCCAGTTCTTGACCCTGATTGGCAGCCATTGGGGGAATAGGGTGCAGGCGGCAGCAGTTCTGAAGCGGAGGAGGAGGGGCCGCAGCAGGCATCAACATCGCAACAGGTTCCATCTGCCGGGCCCGTATCTTGCCCAAAACGCGTGGCAAAGCCAAAACCTGTTGGAGGACAGCGTGGCCATCCGGTTAAAGCTCAGTCTGCAATGCCTGAAAAGGTATCCAATGCTAGAAAGAGTGCAGTCTGGCATTTTTTTAAACAACATCCAATTGATCAGCGCAAAGTCATCTGTCAAAAATGTTCAACTACCTTAAGCAGAGGACAGAATCTGAAAAGTCTCAATACAAGTTGCATGCATAGACATTTAACTACCATGCATTTGCAAGCCTGGACTAACTACCAAACGTCCCTTAAGGTTGTAGCACCCTCGGCCAATGAAGCTAGTCAGCAACGCAACATCCCTTCCGGCAGTGTAGGGCCACCATTTTCCGCACCACCTGCAGTATCTGTGCAGGTTTCTTTGCCAGGCCAAAGCAGTCAGGGTCAGGGAATCACCAGTTTCGTAGTAGGAAACACTGCATCTAGGGCACCGGCGGCAACAATACCATCTCCCACCGTCTCTCAGTCTGCCATGTCCACCGGCACCCCCGCTAGTTCCACGATCTCCAGCTCTCCAGTCCAGCTCACCCTACATGAGACTATGGTTAGAAAAAGGAAATACTTAGCCTCGCATCCGCGTACACAGGGTTTGAACGCACACATAGCTAGACTAATCTCGTTAGAGATGATGCCCTACCGGTTAGTTGAAAGCGAAGCTTTCAAAGCCCTGATGGACTACGCTGTACCACACTACGAGCTACCCAGTCGACACTTTTTTTCCAGAAAAGCCATCCCAGCCCTCCACCAGCATGTTAAAGAGCGCATCGTCCATGCACTCAGGCAATCTGTGAGCACAAAGGTGCACCTGACAACAGATGCATGGACCAGTAGGCATGGCCAGGGACGTTACGTGTCCATCACGGCACACTGGGTAAATGTGGTGGATGCAGGGTCCACAGGGGACAGCAAGTTTGGGACAGTTCTTCCTAGCCCACGGTCTAGGAAACAGTTGGCTGTAGCCGTTCGCACCCCCTCCTCCTCCTCTTCGTCCTCCTGCAGAAGCGAGAGCTCGTCCACAGACCGCAGTCGCACAACCACTCCATCCGCAGCTGCCACTGTTGCACACCAGGTCTCCCATTATGGGGCAGCTACTGGCAAACGTCAGCAGGCTGTATTGGCTATGAAGTGTTTGGGCGACAACAGACACACCGCGGAAGTTCTGTCCGAGTTCTTGCAGAAAGAAACGCAGTCGTGGCTGGGCACTGTAGATCTTGAGGCAGGCAAGGTAGTGAGTGATAACGGAAGGAATTTCATGGCTGCCATCTTCCTTTCCCAACTGAAACACATTCCTTGCCTGGCTCACACCTTAAACCTGGTGGTGCAGTGCTTCCTGAAAAGTTATCCGGGGTTATCCGACCTGCTCCTCAAAGTGCGTGGACTTTGCTCACATATCCGCCGTTCGCCCGTACACTCCAGCCGTATGCAGACCTATCAGCGTTCTTTGAACCTTCCCCAGCATCACCTAATCATAGACGTTGCAACAAGGTGGAACTCAACACTGCACATGCTTCAGAGACTGTGCGAACAGAGGCGGGCTGTTATGTTTTTGTGGGAGGATACACATACACGGGTAGGCAGTAGGATGGCAGACATGGAGTTGTCAGGTGTGCAGTGGTCGAAGATTCAAGACATGTGTCAAGTCCTTCAGTGTTTTGAGGAATGCACACGGCTGGTTAGTGCAGACAACGCCATAATAAGCATGAGCATCCCCCTAATGCGTCTGCTGATGCAAAGTTTGACGCACATAAAGGATCAGGCGTCTGCAGCTGAGGAAGAGGAAAGCCTTGATGACAGTCAGCCATTGTCTGGCCAGGGCAGTGTACAGGACGAGTTAGCGGGCGAAGAAGAGGAGGAGGACGAGGAGGATGATGGGGATGATTATATTTTTAATGAGGAAGCTTTTCCGGGGCCACTGGAAATTGGTGGCGCGGCAAGGCCGGGTTCTGGTTTTTGGAGGGACACAAGTTACGTGGATTTGCCTGAAACTGCCCCTCAACCAAGCACAACCGCAAATTTGAGAACTGGAACTTTGGCCCACATGGCGGATTATGCCTTACATATCCTCAAAAGGGACACACGCATAACTAAAATGATGAACGATGACGATTACTGGTTGGCCTGCCTCCTTGATCCTCGCTATAAAGGCAAATTGCAAAATATAATGCCACATGAGAACTTGGAACTAATATTAGCAACCAAACAATCAACTCTTGTTGACCGTTTGCTTCTGGCATTCCCTGCACACAGCGCCCGTGATCGTTCTAACAAGAGCTGCAGGGGCCAGCAGACCAGAGGAGTTAGAGGGGCAGAAATCAGAAGTGGCGTTGGCCAGAGGGGTTTTCTGACCAGGTTGTGGAGTGATTTTGCTATGACCGCAGACAGGACAGGTACTGCAGCATCAATTCAAAGTGACAGGAGACAACATTTGTCCAGTATGGTTACAAACTATTTTTCATCCCTTATCGATGTTCTCCCTCAACCGTCATTCCCATTTGATTACTGGGCATCAAAATTAGACACCTGGCCAGAATTGGCAGAATATGCATTGCAGGATCTTGCTTGCCCGGCAGCTAGTGTCCTATCAGAAAGAGTATTCAGTGCTGCAGGTTCAATACTAACAGGAAAAAGGACTCGTCTGGCTACCCAAAATGTAGATGATCTAACCTTCATTAAAATGAACCACAACTGGATTTCGAAATCTTTTGCCCCACCTTGCCCGGCTGACACCTAGCTTTCCTATGAAAAGGTCTTGCCTGTGGACTATTCTGAATGCCTTTTCCAATCTCGTAATTTTCTGCACCTGATTGTCCAGCATACGACATGTTTACACCTAACTAAATGGCCAAACTCCCCACACGGGGCCGTGGTATCGACACTTGGCGACAGCACCCGTGAGAGTGCTGTTTGTCTGAAGAGGTGGGTGTGCCCGCTTTTGGTCGACGGCACTGCCACTGGGTCCCTCCTAGTACAATAAAGTGTCTCTGGCGGTGGTGGTGCGCACCCAACGTCAGACACACCGTTGTAATATGAGGGGCCCTGGGCCTGTACCGCCGGCCACAAGACAGGTCCCCCCCCCCAGCTCAAACAGTGCTCTACCACTTGCAAAATTATCTCACAGCTCCACCAATGTTTAGTCTATGCGCTGACATCCTTCAATGCCTGCCACTGACAATACCATTGTATTGACATTTTTGTTATGTTAGGCCTTCGAAGCCTGTCTGCGGTCACTCCTTCCACTATGCCTCCACTGACCACACCACTGCTGCCCGTGTACCCCTGGAACCAATTTAAAATTGCCTACAGCCATGTGTTATTATTTTAGGCCTTCGATGCCTGTCTGCGGTCACTCCTTCCACTAGGCCTCCACTGACCACACCACTACTGCCCGTGTACCCCTGGAACCAATTTAAATTTGCCTACAGCCAGCCCAATTTTTTTATTTTAAGCCTTCGATGCCTGTCTGCGGTCCGTTCTTTCTACTACTACTACACTGACAAGGCCACTGCTGCCCGTGTACCCCTGGAACCAATTTAAAATTGCCTACAGCCATGTGTTATTATTTTAGGCCTTCGATGCCTGTCTGCGGTCACTCCTTCCACTAGGCCTCCACTGACCACACCACTGCTGCCCGTTTACCCCTGGAACCAATTTAAAATTGCCTACAACCAGCCCAATTTTTTTACTTTAGGCCTTCGAAGCCTGTCTGCGGTCACTCCTTCCACTAGGCCTCCACTGACCACACCACTGCTGCCCGTGTACCCCTGGAACCAATTTAAAATTGCCTACAGCCATGTGTTATTATTTTAGGCCTTCGATGCCTGTCTGTGGTCACTCCTTCCACTAGGCCTCCACTGACCACACCACTGCTGCCCGTGTACCCCTGGAACCAATTTAAAATTGCCTACAGCCATGTGTTATTATTTTAGTCCTTCGATGCCTGTCTGCGGTCACTCCTTACAATGTGCCTCCACTGACCACACCACTGCTGCCCGTGTACCCCTGGAACCAATTTAAAATTGCCTACAGCCAGCCCAATTTTTTTATTTTAGGCCTTCGATGCCTGTCTGCGGTCCGTTCTTTCTACTACTACTACACTGACCAGGCCACTGCTGCCCGTGTACCCCTGGAACCAATTTAAAATTGCCTACAGCCATGTGTTATTATTTTAGGCCTTCGATGCCTGTCTGCGGTCACTCCTTCCACTAGGCCTCCACTGACCACACCACTGCTGCCCGTGTACCCCTGGAACCAATTTAAAATTGCCTACAGCCAGCCCAATTTTTTTACTTTAGGCCTTCGATGCCTGTCTGCGGTCACTCCTTCCACTAGGCCTCCACTGACCACACCACTGCTGCCCGTGTACCCCTGGAACCAATTTAAAATTGCCTACAGCCAGCCCAATTTTTTTACTTTAGGCCTTCGATGCCTGTCTGCGGTCACTCCTTCCACTAGGCCTCCACTGACCACACCACTGCTGCCCGTGTACCCCTGGAACCAATTTAAAATTGCCTACAGCCATGTGTTATTATTTTAGGCCTTCGATGCCTGTCTGTGGTCACTCCTTCCACTAGGCCTCCACTGATCACACCACTGCTGCCCGTGTACCCCTGGAACCAATTTAAAATTGCCTACAGCCATGTGTTATTATTTTAGGCCTTTGATGCCTGTCTGCGGTCACTCCTTCCACTAGGCCTCCACTGACCACACCACTGCTGCCCGTGTACCCCTGGAACCAATTTAAAATTGCCTACAGCCAGCCCAATTTTTTTACTTTAGACCTTCGATGCCTGTCTGTGGTCACTCCTCCCACTAGGCCTCCACTGACCACACCACTGCTGCCCGTGTACCCCTGGAACCAATTTAAAATTGCCTACAGCCAGCCCAATTTTTTTACTTTAGGCCTTCGATGCCTGTCTGTGGTCACTCCTTCCACTAGGCCTCCACTGACCACACCACTGCTGCCCGTGTACCCCTGGAACCAATTTAAAATTGCCTACAGCCATGTGTTATTATTTTACGCCTTCGATGCCTGTCTGCGGTCACTCCTTACAATATGCCTCCACTGACCACACCACTGCTGCCCGTGTACCCCTGGAACCAATTTAAAATTGCCTACAGCCAGCCCATTTTTTTTATTTTAGGCCTTCGATGCCTGTCTGCGGTCCGTTCTTTCTACTACTACTACACTGACCAGGCCACTGCTGCCCGTGTACCCCTGGAACCAATTTAATATTGCCTACAGCCATGTGTTATTATTTTAGGCCTTCGATGCCTGTCTGCGGTCACTCCTTCCACTAGGCCTCCACTGACCACACCACTGCTGCCCGTGTACCCCTGGAACCAATTTAAAATTGCCTACAGCCAGCCCATTTTTTTTACTTTAGGCCTTCGATGCCTGTCTGCGGTCACTCCTTCCACTAGGCCTCCACTGACCACACCACTGCTGCCCGTGTACCCCTGGAACCAATTTAAAATTGCCTACAGCCATGTGTTATTATTTTAGGCCTTCGATGCCTGTCTGCGGTCACTCCTTCCACTAGGCCTCCACTGACCACACCACTGCTGCCCGTGTACCCCTGGAACCAATTTAAAATTGCCTACAGCCAGCCCAATTTTTTTACTTTAGACCTTCGATGCCTGTCTGTGGTCACTCCTTCCACTAGGCCTCCACTGACCACACCACTGCTGCCCGTGTACCCCTGGAACCAATTTAAAATTGCCTACAGCCAGCCCAATTTTTTTACTTTAGGCCTTCGATGCCTGTCTGCGGTCACTCCTTCCACTAGGCCTCCACTGACCACACCACTGCTGCCCGTGTACCCCTGGAACCAATTTAAAATTGCCTACAGCCATGTGTTATTATTTTAGGCCTTCGATGCCTGTCTGTGGTCACTCCTTCCACTAGGCCTCCACTGACCACACCACTGCTGCCCGTGTACCCCTGGAACCAATTTAAAATTGCCTACAGCCATGTGTTATTATTTTACGCCTTCGATGCCTGTCTGCGGTCACTCCTTACAATATGCCTCCACTGACCACACCACTGCTGCCCGTGTACCCCTGGAACCAATTTAAAATTGCCTACAGCCAGCCCATTTTTTTTATTTTAGGCCTTCGATGCCTGTCTGCGGTCCGTTCTTTCTACTACTACTACACTGACCAGGCCACTGCTGCCCGTGTACCCCTGGAACCAATTTAATATTGCCTACAGCCATGTGTTATTATTTTAGGCCTTCGATGCCTGTCTGCGGTCACTCCTTCCACTAGGCCTCCACTGACCACACCACTGCTGCCCGTGTACCCCTGGAACCAATTTAAAATTGCCTACAGCCAGCCCAATTTTTTTACTTTAGGCCTTCGATGCCTGTCTGCGGTCACTCCTTCCACTAGGCCTCCACTGACCACACCACTGCTGCCCGTGTACCCCTGGAACCAACATCAGAAAATATAAAAATATGTATTTTGCTTATAAAAAAGAAAATACTGGAGAGATATCAAATGCAGACATTTTAACATTAAAAACAAACACATACAACAAAAATCTGGTACAGTACTAAAAATGGCCACCAGCTACAATAACTTTCTCCTGCAAGTAGTTAACTGAAAGTTTTTTTCAATTTAAAACACAGATATGGCATCCACCGAGTGTTGTCCTGTCACGTCTTTTTTATATTATTGCCAAGAAGATGCAAAACAATGAAAATAATAAAATCATTATTTACCAAAAAAATAGAGTAAGTCAAAACCACATTGCAAATAAACATTCATTACAAATAAAGAAGCAGGGCGCGTCCGAGGGTGAGTATATACCTCATAAGAATATAATCACCCTCGGACGCGCCCTGCTTCTTTCCGACAGCCTTCCTTCCTAAGAATCAGCCCTTCCTTGGTGTAGAGAGAGGGTTTGTTACACTCCAAGGTGTTCCCCAGGTTGCCTTTCCTGAGCTTCGATCTTCATGCTCTCGTTTAGTAGTTGTCGGAAAGTAGGCTGCATTAGGCCTACAAATTGGGTATGGGGTGGAGAGAGATGGTGTGTTACACTCCAAGGTGTTCCCCAGGTTTCCTTGCCATTGCTTCGGTCTTCCGACTCTCGTTTAGTAGTTCTTGGAAACTACACTGCATTAGGCCTACAAATTGGGTATGGGGTGTAGAGAGATGGTGTGTTCCACTCCAAGGTGTTCTCCAGGTTGCCTTTCCTGAGCTTCGATCTTCCGGCTCTCGTTTAGTAGTTGTTGACAACTACGCTGCATTAGGCCTACGAATTGGGTATGGGGTGTAGAGAGATGGTGTGTTCCACTCCAAGGTGTTCTCCAGGTTGCCTTTCCTGAGCTTCGATCTTCCGGCTCTCGTTTAGTAGTTGATGGAAACTACGCTGCATTAGGCCTACAAATTGGGTATGGGGTGTAGAGAGATGGTGTGTTCCACTCCAATGTGTTCTCCAGGTTGCCTTTCCTGAGCTTCGATCTTTCGGCTCTCGTTTAGTAGTTCTTGGAAACTACACTGCATTAGGCCTACAAATTGGGTATGGGGTGTAGAGAGATGGTGTGTTCCACTCCAAGGTGTTCTCCAGGTTGCCTTTCCTGAGCTTCGATCTTCCGGCTCTCGTTTAGTAGTTCTTGGAAACTACACTGCATTAGGCCTACAAATTGGGTATGGGGTGTAGAGAGATGGTGTGTTCCACTCCAAGGTGTTCTCCAGGTTGCCTTTCCTGAGCTTCGATCTTCCGGCTCTCGTTTAGTAGTTGTTGGAAACTACGCTGCATTAGGCCTACAAATTGGGTATGGGGTGTAGAGAGATGGTGGGTTCCACTCCAAGTTGTTCCCCAGGTTTCCTCGCCAATGCTTCGATCATCATGCTCTCGTTTAGTAGTTGTTGGAAACTACGCTGCATTAGGCCTACAAATTGGGTATGGGGTGTAGAGAGATGGTGTGTTCCACTCCAAGGTGTTCTCCAGGTTGCCTTTCCTGAGCTTCGATCTTCCGACTCTCGTTTAGTAGTTGTTGGAAACTACGCTGCATTAGGCCTACAAATTGGGTATGGGGTGTAGAGAGATGGTGTGTTCCACTCCAAGGTGTTCTCCAGGTTTCCTCGCCAATGCTTCGATCTTCATGCTCTCGTTTAGCAGTTGTTGGAAACTACGCTGCATTAGGCCTACAAATTGGGTATGGGGTGTAGAGAGATGGTGTGTTCCACTCCAAGGTGTTCTCCAGGTTGCCTTTCCTGAGCTTCGATCTTTCGGCTCTCGTTTAGTAGTTCTTGGAAACTACACTGCATTAGGCCTACAAATTGGGTATGGGGTGTAGAGAGATGGTGTGTTCCACTCCAAGGTGTTCTCCAGGTTGCCTTTCCTGAGCTTCGATCTTCCGGCTCTCGTTTAGTAGTTCTTGGAAACTACGCTGCATTAGGCCTACAAATTGGGTATGGGGTGTAGAGAGATGGTGTGTTCCACTCCAAGGTGTTCTCCAGGTTGCCTTTCCTGAGCTTCGATCTTCCGGCTCTCGTTTAGTAGTTCTTGGAAACTACGCTGCATTAGGCCTACAAATTGGGTATGGGGTGTAGAGAGATGGTGTGTTCCACTCCAAGGTGTTCCCCAGGTTTCCTTGCCATTGCTTCGGTCTTCCGACTCTCGTTTAGTAGTTCTTGGAAACTACACTGCATTAGGCCTACAAATTGGGTATGGGGTGTAGAGAGATGGTGTGTTCCACTCCAAGGTGTTCTCCAGGTTGCCTTTCCTGAGCTTCGATCTTCCGGCTCTCGTTTAGTAGTTGTTGACAACTACGCTGCATTAGGCCTACGAATTGGGTATGGGGTGTAGAGAGATGGTGTGTTCCACTCCAAGGTGTTCTCCAGGTTGCCTTTCCTGAGCTTCGATCTTCCGGCTCTCGTTTAGTAGTTGATGGAAACTACGCTGCATTAGGCCTACAAATTGGGTATGGGGTGTAGAGAGATGGTGTGTTCCACTCCAAGGTGTTCTCCAGGTTGCCTTTCCTGAGCTTCGATCTTTCGGCTCTCGTTTAGTAGTTCTTGGAAACTACACTGCATTAGGCCTACAAATTGGGTATGGGGTGTAGAGAGATGGTGTGTTCCACTCCAAGGTGTTCTCCAGGTTGCCTTTCCTGAGCTTCGATCTTCCGGCTCTCGTTTAGTAGTTCTTGGAAACTACACTGCATTAGGCCTACAAATTGGGTATGGGGTGTAGAGAGATGGTGTGTTCCACTCCAAGGTGTTCTCCAGGTTGCCTTTCCTGAGCTTCGATCTTCCGGCTCTCGTTTAGTAGTTGTTGGAAACTACGCTGCATTAGGCCTACAAATTGGGTATGGGGTGTAGAGAGATGGTGGGTTCCACTCCAAGTTGTTCCCCAGGTTTCCTCGCCAATGCTTCGATCATCATGCTCTCGTTTAGTAGTTGTTGGAAACTACGCTGCAATAGGCCTACAAATTGGGTATGGGGTGTAGAGAGATGGTGTGTTCCACTCCAAGGTGTTCTCCAGGTTGCCTTTCCTGAGCTTCGATCTTCCGACTCTCGTTTAGTAGTTGTTGGAAACTACGCTGCATTAGGCCTACAAATTGGGTATGGGGTGTAGAGAGATGGTGTGTTCCACTCCAAGGTGTTCTCCAGGTTTCCTCGCCAATGCTTCGATCTTCATGCTCTCGTTTAGCAGTTGTTGGAAACTACGCTGCATTAGGCCTACAAATTGGGTATGGGGTGTAGAGAGATGGTGTGTTCCACTCCAAGGTGTTCTCCAGGTTGCCTTTCCTGAGCTTCGATCTTTCGGCTCTCGTTTAGTAGTTCTTGGAAACTACACTGCATTAGGCCTACGAATTGGGTATGGGGTGTAGAGAGATGGTGTGTTCCACTCCAAGGTGTTCTCCAGGTTGCCTTTCCTGAGCTTCGATCTTCCGGCTCTCGTTTAGTAGTTCTTGGAAACTACGCTGCATTAGGCCTACAAATTGGGTATGGGGTGTAGAGAGATGGTGTGTTCCACTCCAAGGTGTTCTCCAGGTTGCCTTTCCTGAGCTTCGATCTTCCGGCTCTCGTTTAGTAGTTCTTGGAAACTACGCTGCATTAGGCCTACAAATTGGGTATGGGGTGTAGAGAGATGGTGTGTTCCACTCCAAGGTGTTCCCCAGGTTTCCTCGCCAATGCTTCGATCTTCATGCTCTCGTTTAGTAGTTGTTGGAAACTACGCTGCATTAGGCCTACAAATTGGGCATGGGGTGTAGAGAGATGGTGTGTTCCACTCCAAGGTGTTCCCCAGGTTTCCTCGCCAATGCTTCGATCTTCATGCTCTCGTTTAGTAGTTCTTGGAAACTACACTGCATTAGGCCTACAAATTGGGTATGGGGTGGAGAGAGATGGTGTGTTCCACTCCAAGGTGTTCCCCAGGTTTCCTCGCCAATGCTTCGATCTTCATGCTCTCGTTCAGTAGTTCTTGGAAACTACACTGCATTAGGCCTACAAATTGGGTATGGGGTGTAGAGAGATGGTGTGTTCCACTCCAAGGTGTTCTCCAGGTTGCCTTTCCTGAGCTTCGATCTTCCGGCTCTCATTTAGTAGTTGTTGGAAACTACTCTGCATTAGGCCTTCAAATTGGGTATGGGGTGTAGAGAGATGGTGTGTTCCACTCCAAGGTGTTCTCCAGGTTGCCTTTCCTGAGCTTCGATCTTCCGGCTCTCGTTTAGTAGTTGTTGGAAACTACGCTGCATTAGGCCTACAAATTGGGTATGGGGTGTAGAGAGATGGTGTGTTCCACTCCAAGGTGTTCCCCAGGTTTCCTCGCCAATGCTTCGATCATCATGCTCTCGTTTAGTAGTTGTTGGAAACTACGCTGCATTAGGCCTACAAATTGGGTATGGGGTGTAGAGAGATGGTGTGTTCCACTCCAAGGTGTTCTCCAGGTTGCCTTTCCTGAGCTTCGATCTTCCGGCTCTCGTTTAGTAGTTCTTGGAAACTACGCTGCATTAGGCCTACAAATTGGGTATGGGGTGTAGAGAGATGGTGTGTTCCACTCCAAGGTGTTCCCCAGGTTTCCTCGCCAATGCTTCGATCTTCATGCTCTCGTTTAGTAGTTGTTGGAAACTACGCTGCATTAGGCCTACAAATTGGGTATGGGGTGTAGAGAGATGGTGTGTTCCACTCCAAGGTGTTCCCCAGGTTTCCTCGCCAATGCTTCGATCTTCATGCTCTCGTTTAGTAGTTCTTGGAAACTACACTGCATTAGGCCTACAAATTGGGTATGGGGTGTAGAGAGATGGTGTGTTCCACTCCAAGGTGTTCCCCAGGTTTCCTCGCCAATGCTTCGATCTTCATGCTCTCGTTCAGTAGTTCTTGGAAACTACACTGCATTAGGCCTACAAATTGGGTATGGGGTGTAGAGAGATGGTGTGTTCCACTCCAAGGTGTTCTCCAGGTTGCCTTTCCTGAGCTTCGATCTTCCGGCTCTCGTTTAGTAGTTGTTGGAAACTACTCTGCATTAGGCCTACAAATTGGGTATGGGGTGTAGAGAGATGGTGTGTTCCACTCCAAGGTGTTCTCCAGGTTGCCTTTCCTGAGCTTCGATCTTCCGGCTCTCGTTTAGTAGTTGTTGGAAACTACTCTGCATTAGGCCTACAAATTGGGTATGGGGTGTAGAGAGATGGTGTGTTCCACTCCAAGGTGTTCCCCAGGTTGCCTTTCCTGAGCTTCGATCTTCCGGCTCTCGTTTAGTAGTTCTTGGAAACTACGCTGCATTAGGCCTACAAATTGGGTATGGGGTGTAGAGAGATGGTGTGTTCCACTCCAAGGTGTTCTCCAGGTTGCCTTTCCTGAGCTTCGATCTTCCGGCTCTCGTTTAGTAGTTGTTGGAAACTACTCTGCATTAGGCCTACAAATTGGGTATGGGGTGTAGAGAGATGGTGTGTTCCACTCCAAGGTGTTCCCCAGGTTGCCTTTCCTGAGCTTCGATCTTCCGGCTCTCGTTTAGTAGTTCTTGGAAACTACGCTGCATTAGGCCTACAAATTGGGTATGGGGTGTAGAGAGATGGTGTGTTCCACTCCAAGGTGTTCTCCAGGTTGCCTTTCCTGAGCTTCGATCTTCCGGCTCTCGTTTAGTAGTTCTTGGAAACTACGCTGCATTAGGCCTACAAATTGGGTATGGGGTGTAGAGAGATGGTGTGTTCCACTCCAAGGTGTTCCCCAGGTTTCCTCGCCAATGCTTCGATCTTCATGCTCTCGTTTAGTAGTTGTTGGAAACTACGCTGCATTAGGCCTACAAATTGGGCATGGGGTGTAGAGAGATGGTGTGTTCCACTCCAAGGTGTTCCCCAGGTTTCCTCGCCAATGCTTCGATCTTCATGCTCTCGTTTAGTAGTTCTTGGAAACTACACTGCATTAGGCCTACAAATTGGGTATGGGGTGGAGAGAGATGGTGTGTTCCACTCCAAGGTGTTCCCCAGGTTTCCTCGCCAATGCTTCGATCTTCATGCTCTCGTTCAGTAGTTCTTGGAAACTACACTGCATTAGGCCTACAAATTGGGTATGGGGTGTAGAGAGATGGTGTGTTCCACTCCAAGGTGTTCTCCAGGTTGCCTTTCCTGAGCTTCGATCTTCCGGCTCTCATTTAGTAGTTGTTGGAAACTACTCTGCATTAGGCCTTCAAATTGGGTATGGGGTGTAGAGAGATGGTGTGTTCCACTCCAAGGTGTTCTCCAGGTTGCCTTTCCTGAGCTTCGATCTTCCGGCTCTCGTTTAGTAGTTGTTGGAAACTACGCTGCATTAGGCCTACAAATTGGGTATGGGGTGTAGAGAGATGGTGTGTTCCACTCCAAGGTGTTCCCCAGGTTTCCTCGCCAATGCTTCGATCATCATGCTCTCGTTTAGTAGTTGTTGGAAACTACGCTGCATTAGGCCTACAAATTGGGTATGGGGTGTAGAGAGATGGTGTGTTCCACTCCAAGGTGTTCTCCAGGTTGCCTTTCCTGAGCTTCGATCTTCCGGCTCTCGTTTAGTAGTTCTTGGAAACTACGCTGCATTAGGCCTACAAATTGGGTATGGGGTGTAGAGAGATGGTGTGTTCCACTCCAAGGTGTTCCCCAGGTTTCCTCGCCAATGCTTCGATCTTCATGCTCTCGTTTAGTAGTTGTTGGAAACTACGCTGCATTAGGCCTACAAATTGGGTATGGGGTGTAGAGAGATGGTGTGTTCCACTCCAAGGTGTTCCCCAGGTTTCCTCGCCAATGCTTCGATCTTCATGCTCTCGTTTAGTAGTTCTTGGAAACTACACTGCATTAGGCCTACAAATTGGGTATGGGGTGTAGAGAGATGGTGTGTTCCACTCCAAGGTGTTCCCCAGGTTTCCTCGCCAATGCTTCGATCTTCATGCTCTCGTTCAGTAGTTCTTGGAAACTACACTGCATTAGGCCTACAAATTGGGTATGGGGTGTAGAGAGATGGTGTGTTCCACTCCAAGGTGTTCTCCAGGTTGCCTTTCCTGAGCTTCGATCTTCCGGCTCTCGTTTAGTAGTTGTTGGAAACTACTCTGCATTAGGCCTACAAATTGGGTATGGGGTGTAGAGAGATGGTGTGTTCCACTCCAAGGTGTTCCCCAGGTTGCCTTTCCTGAGCTTCGATCTTCCGGCTCTCGTTTAGTAGTTGTTGGAAACTACGCTGCATTAGGCCTACAAATTGGGTATGGGGTGTAGAGAGATGGTGTGTTCCACTCCAAGGTGTTCTCCAGGTTGCCTTTCCTGAGCTTCGATCTTCCGGCTCTCGTTTAGTAGTTCTTGGAAACTACACTGCATTAGGCCTACAAATTGGGTATGGGGTGTAGAGAGATGGTGTGTTCCACTCCAAGGTGTTCCCCAGGTTTCCTCGCCAATGCTTTGATCATCATGCTCTCGTTTAGTAGTTGTTGGAAACTACGCTGCATTAGGCCTACAAATTGGGTATGGGGTGTAGAGAGATGGTGTGTTCCACTCCAAGGTGTTCCCCAGGTTTCCTCGCCAATGCTTCGATCTTCATGCTCTCGTTTAGTAGTTCTTGGAAACTACACTGCATTAGGCCTACAAATTGGGTATGGGGTGTAGAGAGATGGTGTGTTCCACTCCAAGGTGTTCTCCAGGTTGCCTTTCCTGAGCTTCGATCTTCCGGCTCTCGTTTAGTAGTTGTTGGAAACTACGCTGCATTAGGCCTACAAATTGGGTATGGGGTGTAGAGAGATGGTGTGTTCCACTCCAAGGTGTTCTCCAGGTTGCCTTTCCTGAGCTTCAATCTTCCGGCTCTCGTTTAGAAGTTGTTAGAAACTACGCTGCATTAGGCCTACAAATTGGGTATGGGGTGTAGAGAGATGGTGTGTTCCACTCCAAGGTGTTCCCCAGGTTTCCTCGCCAATGCTTAGATCTTCATGCTCTCGTTTAGTAGTTGTTGGAAACTACGCTGCATTAGGCCTACAAATTGGGTATGGGGTGTAGAGAGATGGTGTGTTCCACTCCAAGGTGTTCTACAGGTTGCCTTTCCTGAGCTTCGATCTTCCGGCTCTCGTTTAGTAGTTGTTGGAAACTACGCTGCATTAGGCCTACAAATTGGGTATGGGGTGTAGAGAGATGGTGTGTTCCACTCCAAGGTGTTCCCCAGGTTTCCTCGCCAATGCTTCGATCTTCATGCTCTCGTTTAGTAGTTGTTGGAAACTACGCTGCATTAGGCCTACAAATTGGGTATGGGGTGTAGAGAGATGGTGTGTTCCACTCCAAGGTGTTCTCCAGGTTGCCTTTCCTGAGCTTCGATCTTCCGGCTCTCGTTTAGTAGTTGTTGGAAACTACGCTGCATTAGGCCTACAAATTGGGTATGGGGTGTAGAGAGATGGTGTGTTCCACTCCAAGGTGTTCTCCAGGTTGCCTTTCCTGAACTTCTATCTTCAGGCTCTCATTAAATTGTGGTTAAACGTTACAACTGCATTTGGCGTACTAGTTGGTTTGGGGCCTACTATCGGTGTCTGCCACTCCTTGCTGTTCTCCTGGTTTCCTGTCCTGAAATTCCGTTTTCAGGCGCTCGTTAAGTAGTTGTTAATGTTAGACTGCATTTGGCCTACTAGTTGGGTTGGGGCCTACTATCGGTGTCTGCCACTCCTTGCTGTTCTCCTCCACTGAACAAAGCTGTGCCGCCTGTTTACTACGGTTGCCAATTTTGAACTGCATTTCGACTACTTACTGATTTGGGCCTACTCTCTGTGTCAGCCTCTCATTCCAGTTGTCCTCCACTGCAATGCCCCCTGGTTATTCCTGTGTTACCAATTTTGAACTGCATTTAGCCAACTTTATTCTTTGGGCCTATATCTGTGTTTCCTCCTCATCCTGCCCATTGCCCAGCCAGTGATAGATGAGTCTGCTGGTACATTGACCCATAACGCAACATTCCCCATGCACGCTACACAACAACATTGTGACCCTGCTGAAAGTCAGGTTGCTCTTCCCGCATACCATACCACCTTACACGGGGACAAAGAGGAAGGTGCAGATGAAAGTGCAGGTTCCTTCATCAGGTGGGGGGAGGAATACTAGTTGGCGACGTCACTGGCACAGGGCCTCTCATAGTATGCAAAAGTGTTGCTGCCGGTGGGAGGCGCCCCCGCCGTGCAAACACACCGCTGTACTTTGAGGGGCCCTGTGCCAGTGCCAATGCCAACGAGTGGGCCCCCCCTGCTTGCTCAGGTTCACAGCACTTGCAAAGTTGAAATACTTACCTCTCCCTGCTCCACTGCCGTGACGTGGTCCAGATTTCCTGGGCCCACTAATTACTTGAACCAGCCCTACCCACCACAACTTTAGCCAAATGACCACCAATTTCAAATGCCTTCCAATTATTATAAGGTAAATTACGCTTGAAAAGCTTCATTAAGAAGAATGGATGGTTTTGACATTAAAATGGGCACTCTAGGTGTTTTCCTGGCCCCCACTCACTGCCGACTATGCTGCCCCATTGACTTGCATTGGGTTTCGTGTTTCGGTCGATCCCGACTTTACGTCATAATCGGCCGATTTCACTCGACCCGACTTTTGAGATAGTCGGGTTTCGCGAAACCCGGCTCGACTCTAAAAAGGTCAAGGTCGCTCAACTCTAGTAAATACCCTTGCTCCCTGAAACCTATCAAAGAGCTCAGATATCAGGGGCAGGGGATATTTATTCTTAACGGTGATGGCGTTAAGACCCCTGTAGTCTAAACACGGATTTAGTTCCTCGTTCTTCTTCTGCACGTAGAAGAACCCGGACCCTGCAGGTGACACTGACTTCTTAATGAATCCCCTTGCCAGATTTTCCTGGATGTACTGTGACATTGCCTCCATCTCCGGGAGAGATAACGGATAGACTCGACCCCGGGGAGGCTCAGCACCAGGCAAGAGGTATATAGGACAGTCATAGGGGCGGTGAGGCGGAAGGGTCTCCGCAGCCCTTTTGGAGAATACGTCCGCATAGGGCCAATATTGCTTGGGGACAGAGGATAGATCTGCGGGTACCTTGGTAGTAGCAACCTGAACACATTCCCTCTGACATCTACCCCCACAAAATTCACCCCATCCCAAAATTCTGCCTGTGGACCACTCAATGTGAGGAGAGTGGTACCGTAGCCAAGGTATCCCTAACAAGACCCCATCAATTCCCTTAGGAATGATGAGCAGAGATATAATCTCCTGATGAGATGGCAACATGAGTGAAAGGGATGGTCTGGTGTGTTATCTGAAAGGGCAGTGTCGACCCAATCATCACTCATACGGTAACTGGTTGAGCAAGCATTACCAGGGGAATAGCGTGACGTTGGGTGAAGGCTAAAGACTAGAGTTGAGCGACTTTTACTTTTTGAGGATTGAGCCGGGTTTCGTCGGGTTTTTTTTGACAAAGTCAGGTCGGGTGAAAACGGCCGATTATTGAGAAATGTCAGGGATCGAACGAAATACGAAACCCAATGCAGATCAATGGGGAATAAAAATCGGCAGTGAGTGGAGGACAGGAAAACACCTAGAGTGTCCATATTAATGCCAAAAACATCAATTCTTATTATTTAAGCTTGTCAATCTTAATTTACTTTATAATAATAGTTAGGCATTGAAAACTGGGGGTCATTTGGCTAAAGTTGTGGGGGGTAGGGCTGGCTCAAGGGAAACGCGGAATACGTCACGGCTGTGACGCAGGGAGAGGTAAGTATTTCAACTTTGCAAGTGCTGTGATCCTGAGCAAGCAGGGAGGGCCCACTTGTTGGCATTGGCACTGGCACAGGGCCCCTCATAGTACGGCGGTGTGTTTGACAGCAGGTGGCGCCTCCCACTGCCAGAGACACTTTTGCGTACTATGAGGGGCCCTGTGGCAGTGACGTCGCCAATGAGTATGCCCCCCCAACCTGATGAAGGAACCTGCACTTTCATCTGCACCTTCCTCTTTGTCCCCGTGTAAGGTGGTATAGTATGTGGGAAGGGGAGCCTGTCTTTCAGCAGGGTCAGATTCTGGCTATGTAGAGTGCAAGGGGAATGTAGTGGTCAGGGTCAATGTACTAGCAAACTCATCTAGCAGTGGCTGGGCAATGGGCAGGATGAGGAGGAAACACAGATATAAGCCCAAATAATAAAGTAGGCTATATGCAGATCAAAATTGGTAACATGACTAAACAGGCGGCATTGCTTTGTTCAGTGGAGGACAACTGTATTGACTGGCAGACACAGTTATTAGGCCCAAATAAGAAAGTAGGCTAAATGCAGTTCAAAACTGGTAACAGGACTAAACAGACGGCATTGCTTTGTTCAGTGGAGGACAACTGTAATGACTGGCAGACACAGTTACTAGGCCCAAATAAGAAAGTAGGCCAAATACAGTTCAAAACTGGTAACATGACTAAACAGGCGGCATTGCTTTGTTCAGTGGAGGACAACTGTAATGACTGGCAGACACAGTTACTAGGCCCAAATAGTAAAGTAGGCTAAATGCAGTTCAAAACTAGTAACAGGACTAAGCAGGCGGCATTGCTTTGTTCAGTGGAGGACAACTGTGATGACTAGCAGACACAATTACTAGGCCCAAATAAGAAAGTAGGCTAAACGTAAATGCAGTTCAAAACTGGTAACAGGACTAAACAGGCGGCATTGCTTTGTTCAGTGGAGGACAACTGTAATGACTGGCAGACATAGTTACTAGGCCCAAATAAGAAAGTGGGCTAAATGTATGCCAAAAAATTGTTCATAAATAAACAGCTGGCATAGCTAGGAACAGGGGTGGGCTGCTCTGCTGAGTAGCAGACATTGGTAGTAGGAACACAGTATTAATGTCAAGGTAAAAATATATTTTCTTTATACTCTTTTGTACTTTTATGTATTCTTATGCTGTGAAACAATAAGTTTTTCCTTTATGCTTGCTAATGCAAATTTAACTGTATTTAAGATGGCTGCCAGTATTCACCTTTGCCCCAGATTCGCCCTGCTGAAGAAGCAAGTTACACATTCCAGAAGGACAAGTATCATTTCTCTGGAAATGATACTTAAAGCGATGTGGACAAGATGTGGACAAAGGAAGATTCATCAGATGATGTCAGAGCCAACCAGAAGGACTGAATACTAGATACATTGCTTAACCCCTGCATATCCCCGCCCTCTGCACACCTTCCCCCAATAGATCATATAGTGTTGTGTATTAGAAAATAAAGTCAGTTGCTGTGACGTTCCCACTACTTGTGGAAGCACGAGCAGGCACTGAGTTTGAACCAGCTTTTGTCTGACTCATTCTTCACCCCGGTACCACTGCTCATATTCTGATTTGGAATGACTGGTGAAGGAAGGGTATTGTCGTGACGACCCCGACAAATTGGCGCAACCAACGTGGGGCGTGGCCGGCGATCCGAGACCCCCTGGACCCATGCCTGGACGTCCGTGGATGACACCCGTAGTGGCTGACCTCGAGGACTGATCACCCTCCAAACACGGTAACTGGAGATCACATACTATGTATGTGTCACACTTGCTAGTGTTTCAGCCATTATTGGTTAGTCTGTGGTCTCCTTGGGTCTGGGGAGTGACCGGTCGAGTGGTGAGACCGAGCGCGATCCCGTGCCACGCTTCGAACCAGCAACTGAGAGACGTCACATTCTGCGCATCCTCGTGTACACCACACTTCCTCCACCGGTCATTGTACTCCATTCAACCACCCTACCCGTGACTATTGTCTAGTAGTGATAGAGTGAAAGATTGAAGAAGTTGTGGATTGGGGGCGGATGAGAGAAAGGGATAGGAGACGCAGCCTCTGTGATATTGTACACATTGGTAATTAAGATGTCCCAAGTGGGGGGACCACCAGAATCACATTGGTAATTAAGACGTCCCAAGTGGGGGGACCACCAGAATCACATTGGTAATTAAGACGTCCCAAGTGGGGGGACCACCAGAATCACATTGGTAATTAAGACGTCCTAAGTGGGGGGACCACCAGAATCACATTGGTAATTAAGACGTCCCAAGTGGGGGGACCACCAGAATCACATTGGTAATTAAGACGTCCCAAGTGGGGGGACCACCAGAATCACATTGGTAATTAAGACGTCCCAAGTGGGGGGACCACCAGAATCTCAGTGGAGGGGTCTCACTAGGAGACCGCCTCCCAACGTTTAGAATATCGTGACAGGGCAGACTGTAATCACTGGTGTTCAGGTTAGGGAAAAATATTGAGCGCGAGGCTCTTTATTCATAGCACGTCGAACGAGAAGTTCCGTGTTAAGGACCAAGTGCTGTTGTCGCTGTCAGCGGCCTGCTACAGAATGACGTAGTATTCTGTGAGTCATTTTGCATCTCTTATAGCAGAAGAAGTCCGTGCCCCACGAGTTGAGTGAGGATGCTGTGGAAGTCAAGACAAAAGTAGAGTCACGGAGGGCAAGAAGGCAGTCAAGAATGTTGAGAGGTTGTACAAGCATGTAGGATTGCCCTCGACAGGGAGATTGCAGCCGTCTACATGGCACAATCTCATAGAGAACAAAAAGGGCATATTGAAAGATAAAGGACTGTTAGAACAAGCGCAAGCTCATCTGCGAGTTGGCGAGGTTTAAAGAACGAGGAATGGAAAAAGGTTGATGGAGAGGAAAGATGAAAGGATGCAGAGCCCGTGTTTGGTTATAAAATATCTCAGTTATTAGTTTTTCTAGGGTGTTCTGGCATATGAGTTGTGTGAAGGTTTTGTAGAAATTAATTAAGTCTGAGAACTGCTGTATTCCGTTACTCTGTGTGGTTTTCCGAGACACCCGATGGGAGGGGTCAAACAGCTGCTCTGTGCTTTTCTTCTTTTGTGTTGAGGAATGCTGTGATGTTCTTATCTATTCCGTGTTTCTGGTATGGAGGGGGCGAGTCACTGCATCCTCTCCTTGTGTAGTAAGAATTATTGTAAGTTTAAAGTGAAATGTGTTTTGTTTTAGGAGATTGTTTGGTTATCAGTGTAATTAAAAAAAAATTGGTAAAAGATTCACCTGTTTCAAGTTGAATGGTTGATATATATAGTCAATTAAGGATTAACAGAGAAAGTGAATTCGGATCTGTTTTGTTACGTTGAAAAAAAAAAAAAAAAGGAAAATTGTCTATTGCTGTGACAAAAAAAAATTGGATGTTTTGTGGTGCAAGAAGGAATTAAGAAAGTGACTGAGATTAATGTGTTGGGAAAGCAAACAATAAGAAATTTGGTACAGGGGGGCTCCCTGTTAGGTAATATGGTCCCTCCCCAGGAAATTAAGTCTCTTTTCCCGACTGTAAGCTCTGTGCCCCTTAACCCCAAGGCACCAATATATCCTAGACTGCCGAGAAGTTCTATGGGCGTCTTATGGTAGTGTTTAAAGATCTGGGGTTTTCACTGTATAATAAAGCCCATTCACACGTTTTTGTGGTAGCTTTGATGTCCGAGTTTTAAATCTGAATTGAAAGAGGCAATAATGTCAGTTAGACCTGACATCGAGAATTCCACTCTGGACGATGCATTAAAAGTAGTACAAAGTTTCCAGAAGAACTTAACCCATTCTGTATCAGCAGCTGCGCTCTGTAGCCCCCACCGCAGCTTCAAGGAGCAGGAACGGCAGCTTCAAGGACACAGCTCCCAGCTCCGTTCCTTATCAGTGGCCCAAGCAGAAGACTTCAGCTCCAGCCCCCCTCCCTTACACAAATCCAGTCTCATACTCCAATATCCATTTTAACCCTGTGTCTGGAAATCTCCCTCGCCATGTTAATTCTCAGACCAAGACAAGACAGATGGACTTGTAAATATTGCGGTCAGACAAACCCAGACTGGAGAAATACTTGTATAATCTGTGCTGCAACCCAACCTAAGTGAATTACACTGAATCCTGTCCAGACAAGATCACATGTAGTGATATAAGAAGCTGACACAGGATTGTGGTTAGTGGGTAGTGGGGACATTAACTTTTGGGAGTAAGCTGACAGTAATCCTTTTGGGAAGGAGCTGTAGACCAGCATGTCATGTCACCCCCAACCGGTCATCTAGTCACCCCCACCACCAGAGAACCAACCACATCAGGTAGTGTAAGACAGATACAGGAGTATTATCCCGGGAAGCCCTCTGACTAGCTAGCTACGCTAAAATAATTGGCTGACCCTGAGAACAAACCTTTCCCATTTTACAGACAAAGATAATATGATGGACGTATAAGTGCACCTGAGCAGACCTAGAGAGTTGGTGAGCCAAGATGATGGTCAGATGGTCCTTATGTTATATAACCTGTATCTTACACGCCCTTTCCCGATCAGTTTGAAAAAAAAAAAAAAAAAAATAGGGGGGATAGTGTGTGTCTTTAACCCTGACAGTTAGAATATCCCTATGTTATGTTGCTTCAGTATGTGGGTAATCTTTTGTTGTGTGCATAGACAGAGCAGGAAGCCATTTTTGCCACTGTTAGCCTTCGCAAGTATCTGGCAGATCTGAACTGTCGGGTTTCGGCCTCGAAACTTCAGTTCTGCCTTGGTCAAGTGATATTTTTGGGTCACTGTCTCCTTCAGGGTGCCAGACACCTTCACGGAAGAAAGAAAAATAGCCGTCAGCTACAAAAGATGAGACTGAACTCCAGCGTTTCCTTGGACCATGTACTTATTGTTGTCAGTGAATACCGGACGCATCCCGCATAATGCAACCTCTCTACAATGCCCTGAAAGACTGTTCAAGATATGGTGATGATTTTGGCAGATTCCACACCGGATAAGCTGTTACTACGGAAGACACTGTAGTGCACGGAGCTGCACTCCCTCCCTCACTGTCAGCACAAGAAGCAGAATTTCGGGATCTGTCTACTGCATGTGTTCTGGCCAAAGACAGGTGGGCTAATATACACGGACTCACAGTATGCATTTGGTATTGCTCATGATTTCGGAGCCCTATGAGCCAATCGAGGATTTGTTACTACTGCCGGGACTCAGTGAAGAATGCTGAAGCTGTTAAAGCCCTCATGGACTAAATCAAATTACCTACCCAGGTGGCCATTATCAAAGTTAAGGAGCACGGTACTATGGAACAGACCACAGACTGGTGGTAACACCTTTGCGGATATGCAAGCAAAAGCCACTGCTCTCCTACCCGTTGAACTGACCATACCAGCTATGGTGACCACACGCTCTCAGCGTGAACAGTTACAAGAAACACTGACTCTACAGGAACCTGATGATCTATGCCAGACTGAGGTTTTCTGCCGGACACCGCAAGACCGCTTAATGACGATGCAGAGAATGTCTCCAAAGGAAGAAGTGAAGCAGTGGAAAGCTGATGGAGCACGTATGGACAATGGTCGCTGGAAAAAGGACCAACTTGTGTGTCTCCCTAAGCGGATGTACCCTGCTATTGCCACGTGGGCGCATGGGCCCACACATCGAAGTATCTGTAAGACCTGCAATCCCGGTCAACTTCAACGTGTAACCCCGAAGCACCTTGCTAAGCCTGACTATCCTTTCCAAAAGCTCCAGTCGGACCACCTCATGTTGCCTAAGTCTGGAAGGTATGAATATTGTCTGGTGGTTGTCGATATGTTCTCCAGTTGGCCAGAAGAATTCCCCGTTACCAACGTGACTGCAAAGACCACAGCAAAGAAACTGGTGATGGAAGTTATATGCAGATATGGTGTTCCAGAAGTTGTTGAAAGTGACCATGGCTCATGTGTATCAGGAGGTTCTGACAATGATTGGATCTACTGTAGCCCTCCATACTCCATACTCTCCACAATCTAGTGGGAAAGTTAAGAGGCTGAACGGCACACTGAAGGGACAATTGACCAAAATGATGCAGGAGACTACGGCTCCATGGCCAGGGCTCTTATATATTTGTACTACCTTTATTGCAAAATATGGCCTGTCCCCATATGAGATATTGTTTGGTGCTAGGTTCTCAGTTGCAAATTTTCAGTCTCAGTAGTTGTCAGAAGAAACTGACCGTGCTGTTCAATATGTTATTCAGTTTAGTAAAAATGTTGCTAACACCCATGTTTTAGTTTTTTTCTTCCCTTCCAGATTCAGCAGAAACCGATATTGGTCACAATTTGAAGCCTGGTGGTTTTATGGTCATAGTAACATAGTAACATAGTAACATAGTTAGTAAGGCCGAAAAAAGACATTTGTCCATCCAGTTCAGCCTATATTCCATCATAATAAATCCCCAGATCTACGTCCTTCTACAGAACCTAATAATTGTATGATACAATATTGTTCTGCCCCAGGAAGACATCCAGGCCTCTCTTGAACCCCTCGACATCACCACCTCCTCAGGCAAGCAATTCCAGATTCTCACTGCCCTAACAGTAAAGAATCCTCTTCTATGTTGGTGGAAAAACCTTCTCTCCTCCAGACGCAAAGAATGCCCCCTTGTGCCCGTCACCTTCCTTGGTATAAACAGATCCTCAGCGAGATATTTGTATTGTCCCCTTATATACTTATACATGGTTATTAGATCGCCCCTCAGTCGTCTTTTTTCTAGACTAAATAATCCTAATTTCGCTAATCTATCTAGGTATTGTAGTTCTCCCATCCCCTTTATTAATTTTGTTGCCCTCCTTTGTACTCTCTCTAGTTCCATTATATCCTTCATGAGCACCGGTGCCCAAAACTGGACACAGTACTCCATGTGCGGTCTAACTAGGGATTTGTACAGAGGCAGTAAAATGCTCTCATCATGTGTATCCAGACCTCTTTTAATGCACCCCATGATCCTGTTTGCCTTGGCAGCTGCTGCCTGGCACTGGCTGCTCCAGGTAAGTTTATCATTAACTAGGATCCCCAAGTCCTTCTCCCTGTCAGATTTACCCAGTGGTTTCCCATTCAGTGTGTAATGGTGATATTGATTCCTTCTTCCCATGTGTATAACCTTACATTTATCATTGTTAAACCTCATCTGCCACCTTTCAGCCCAAGTTTCCAACTTATCCAGATCCATCTGTAGCAGAATACTATCTTCTCTTGTATTAACTGCTTTACATAGTTTTGTATCATCTGCAAATATCGATATTTTACTGTGTAAACCTTCTACCAGATCATTAATGAATATGTTGAAGAGAACAGGTCCCAATACTGACCCCTGTGGTACCCCACTGGTCACAGCGACCCAGTTAGAGACTATACCATTTATAACCACCCTCTGCTTTCTATCACTAAGCCAGTTACTAACCCATTTACACACATTTTCCCCGTGAAAAGCTATGTCAGAAGACACGGACTAAAACCCTTGTATGACGGTCCCTACCAAGTCCTCATTACTCCTATGTCAGTAAAGCTGGAAGGAAGGCCGACATGGATCCACGCATCGCACTGCAAGCTGGTCAAACAGACTAGTAGCAAATAAGGGGACATGATGTTTTAGTTTTTCGTATTTCCATATAATAATATTGGTAACCGCATGGGACAGTCTAAATTCCCCAATATCCTTGAATAATAAGTTTGTACAATATCATGAAAGATTAGTAGTACAGATGGGTATAGCCAATAAAATTGTCAGTTATACAAATGTGGGATAAATTGGTTAGGGCCACTGTTGTGAATTCTGTGGCTGAATTCACTCCTGTGGTCACAAGTGGTACTGCAGCTTCTGAGCTTCCTTCCTCAGGTGTTCTGGTGAGCTCATTAGCAGCTTCGTTACTTAACTCCACCTGATGCTGCTATCCTTGCTCCTAGTCAATGTTCCAGTGTTGGATCTGAGCTTCTCCTGATTGTTCCTGTGACCTGCTGCTCTGTATAGCTAAGTGCTTTTTTGCTATTTTGTTACCTTTTTTCTGTCCAGCTTGTCTTTTGTTTTGCTGGAAGCTCTGAGACGCAAAGGGTGTACCGCCGTGCCGTTAGTCCGGCACGGTGGGTCTTTTTTGCCCCCTTTGCGTGGGTTTTGCTTTAGGGTTTTTTGTAGACTGCAAAGTTCGCTTTACTGTCCTCGCTCTGTCTAAGAATATCGGGCCCCACTTTGCTGAATCTATTTCATCCCTACGTTTTGTCTTTTCATCTTACTCACAGTCATTATATGTGGGGGGCTGCCTTTCCCTTTGGGGTATTTCTCTGGGGGCAAGTCAGGCCTATTTTTCTATCTTCAGGCTAGCTAGTTTCTTAGGCTGTGCCGAGTTGCATAGTTGCATAGGTAGTGGTTAGGCGCAATCCACAGCCACTTTTAGTTGTGTTTAGGATAGGATCAGGTGTGCAGTCTACAGAGTTTCCACGTCTCAGAGCTCGTTCTTTTGTTTTTGGGTATTTGTCAGATCACTGTGTGCGCTCTGATCGCTAGGCACACTGTGTCTCTGGATTGCCTTCATTACACCTTTCATTAGCAGACAGAACAGTACTAGGAGCCAACTAATGATTCTCAATAGAGGGAAAGAAAAAGTTCTGACATCATTTTTTTTTTTTCTCTGTTCTGTGTTCACTTTTTTTTTTTTTTTCCCCCCTAGACATTTGGGTGTTTCTGGACACAGGTGTGGACATGGATTTTCAGGGTCTGTGCTCTTCAATGGATAATCTCGTTATAAATGTACAAAAGATTCAAGATACTATTGATCAGAAATCTATGTTAGAACCAAGAATTCCTATTCCTGATTTGTTTTTTGGAGATAGAACTAAGTTTCCAAGTTTCAAAAATAATTGTAAGCTATTTCTGGCCTTGAAACCTCATTCTTCTGGTAATCCTATTCAACAGGTTTTGATTATTATTTCTTTTTTGCGCGGCGACCCTCAAGACTGGGCATTTTCTCTTGCGCCAGGAGACCCTGCATTGAGTAGTGTCGATGCGTTTTTCCTGGCACTCGGATTACTGTACGATGAGCCTAATTCAGTGGATCAGGCTGAGAAAAATTTGCTGGCTTTGTGCCAGGGTCAGGATGATATAGAAGTATATTGTCAGAAATTTAGGAAATGGTCAGTACTCACTCAGTGGAATGAATCTGCGCTGGCAGCTTTGTTCAGAAAGGGTCTCTCTGAGGCTCTTAAGGATGTCATGGTGGGATTTCCTATGCCTGCTGGTTTGAATGAGTCTTTGTCTTTAGCCATTCGGATCGGTAGACGCTTGCGCGAGCGTTAATCTGTGCACCATTTGGCGGTATTGCCTGAGGTTAAACCTGAGCCTATGCAGTGCGACAGGACTATGACCAGAGTGGAACGGCAGGAATACAGACGTCTGAATGGGCTATGTTTCTACTGTGGTGATTCCACTCATGCTATTTCTGATTGTCCTAAGCGCACTAAGCGGTCCGCTAGGTCTGCCGTCATTGGTACTGTACAGTCCAAATTCCTTCTGTCCATTACCTTGATATGCTCTTTGTCGTCGTTTTCTGTCATGGCGTTTGTGGATTCAGGCGCTGCCCTAAATCTGATGGATTTGGATTATGCTAAACGTTGTGGGTTTTTCTTGGAGCCTTTGCGGTGTCCTATTCCATTGAGAGGAATTGATGCTACACCTTTGGCCAAGAATAAACCTCAGTACTGGGCCCAGCTGACCATGTGCATGGCTCCTGCACATCAGGAAGTTATTCGCTTTCTGGTGTTGCATAATCTGCATGATGTGGTCGTGTTGGGGTTGCCATGGCTACAAACCCATAATCCAGTATTGGATTGGAATTCCATGTCGGTATCCAGCTGGGGTTGTCAGGGGGTACATGGTGATGTTCCATTTTTGTCGATTTCGTCATCCACCCCTTCTGAGGTCCCAGAGTTCTTGTCTGATTATCAGGATGTATTTGAAGAGCCCAAGTCCTATGCCCTACCTCCGCATAGGGATTGTGATTGTGCTATCAATTTGATTCCTGGTAGTAAATTCCCTAAAGGTCGATTATTTAATTTATCCGTGCCCGAACACGCCGCTATGCGCAGTTATGTGAAGGAATCCCTAGAGAAGGGACATATTCGCCCATCGTCATCACCACTGGGAGCAGGGTTCTTCTTTGTAGCTAAGAAGGATGGTTCGCTGAGACCGTGTATTGATTACCGCCTTCTTAATAAGATCACTGTTAAATTTCAGTATCCCTTGCCATTGTTATCTGACTTGTTTGCTCGGATTAAGGGGGCTAGTTGGTTCACTAAGATAGATCTTCGTGGTGCGTATAATCTGGTGAGAATCAGGCAAGGAGATGAATGGAAAACTGCATTCAATACGCCCGAGGGTCATTTTGAGTATCTAGTGATGCCGTTCGGACTTGCCAATGCTCCATCAGTGTTTCAATCCTTTATGCATGACATCTTCCGTGAGTACCTGGATAAATTCCTGATTGTTTACTTGGATGACATTTTGATCTTCTCAGATGAATGGGAGTCTCATGTGAAGCAGGTCAGAATGGTTTTTCAGGTCCTGCGTGCTAACTCTTTGTTTGTGAAGGGATCAAAGTGTCTCTTCGGTGTGCAGAAAGTTTCATTTTTGGGATTCATCTTTTCCCCTTCTACTATCGAGATGGATCCAGTTAAGGTCCAAGCCATCCAGGATTGGATTCAGCCGACATCTCTGAAAAGTCTGCAAAAGTTCCTGGGCTTTGCTAATTTTTATCGTCGCTTCATCTGTAATTTTTCTAGCATTGCCAAACCATTGACCGATTTGACCAAGAAGGGTGCTGATTTGGTCAATTGGTCTTCTGCTGCTGTGGAAGCTTTTCAGGAGTTGAAGCGTCGTTTTTGTTCTGCCCCTGTGTTGTGTCAGCCAGATGTTTCTCTTCCGTTCCAGGTCGAGGTTGATGCTTCTGAGATTGGAGCAGGGGCGGTTTTGTCACAGAGAGGTTCTGATTGCTCAGTGATGAAACCATGTGCTTTCTTTTCCAGGAAGTTTTCGCCCGCTGAGCGTAATTATGATGTGGGCAACCGAGAGTTGCTGGCCATGAAGTGGGCATTCGAGGAGTGGCGTCATTGGCTTGAAGGAGCTAAGCATCGCGTGGTGGTATTGACTGATCATAGGAACTTGACTTATCTCGAGTCTGCCAAGCGCTTGAATCCTAGACAGGCCCGTTGGTCGTTATTTTTTGCCCGCTTCGACTTTGTGATTTCGTACCTTCCGGGCTCTAAAAATGTGAAGGCGGATGCTCTGTCTAGGAGTTTTGTGCCCGACTCTCCGGGTTTATCTGAGCCAGCGGGTATCCTCAAGGAAGGAGTCATTGTGTCTGCCATCTCCCCTGATTTGCGGCGGGTGCTGCAAAAATTTCAGGCGAATAAACCTGATCGTTGTCCAGCGGAGAAACTGTTCGTCCCTGATAGGTGGACTAATAAACTTATCTCTGAACTTCATTGTTCGGTGTTGGCTGGTCATCCTGGAATCGTTGGTACCAGAGAGTTAGTGGCTAGATCCTTCTGGTGGCCATCTCTGTCACGGGATGTACGTACTTTTGTGCAGTCCTGTGGGATTTGTGCTAGGGCTAAGCCCTCCTGTTCTCGTGCCAGTGGGTTGCTTTTGCCCTTGCCGGTCCCAAAGAGGCCTTGGACACATATTTCGATGGATTTCATTTCTGACCTTCCCGTTTCTCAAAAGATGTCAGTCATTTGGGTGGTCTGTGATCGCTTTTCTAAAATGGTCCATCTGGTGCCCTTGGCTAAATTGCCTTCCTCCTCTGATTTGGTACCTTTGTTCTTTCAGCATGTGGTTCGGTTGCATGGCATTCCTGAGAATATTGTTTCTGACAGAGGTTCCCAGTTTGTTTCAAGGTTCTGGCGAGCCTTTTGTGGTAGGATGGGCATTGACCTATCCTTTTCCTCGGCTTTCCATCCTCAGACTAATGGCCAGACCGAACGAACCAATCAGACCTTGGAAACATATCTGAGATGTTTTGTTTCTGCAGACCAGGATGATTAGGTGTCCTTTTTGCCGTTGGCTGAGTTCGCCCTTAATAATCGGGCCATGTCACGATATGGTATGAAATATCATAAGTAGTTCTCTTGCTAGCCTGAGTGGGCTAAGCCCCCCTTCTTGGAGCACAGTTTGAGCTGCAAATTCCTGGCTTTCCTTCTCTGAGAGTATGGGGGAAGAGAGGTTTTATTGCCGAACGGAATTTACGACTAGCATTTCCTGTATAAGCTCTTGTTCAGCTATAAGGGAAGTAGAAACTTCAAGAATCCATGAAAGATTCTTTGTTTAGTTTTTGTTAGATATTAGGCAAACGATTTAAGCTAGAAATACGAAAATATATATTCGTATTCCCACTCGGTGTAGGTACCCATCCCTTTAAACTCGGGCTTCTAACTCCATCTGGTAAAGAAGTAGGGATTTCTCTGTAAATATGTATCCCAGATAGGACCTATTTGATCTCATTAGAATGCTCACGTTAACCCGAGATGAATTATGGGTTTGGTCTGACTCTGTCATGTTTTGTAGTGAAGTTATAGAAATTAGAGAGAATAGTTTAAAGTTTAGGCAGAATGTAGAGAGAGGAGGGTCTGGATAAGCCAGCCTTTCTGTGATGTCACAGCCTTAATGTTTTAAGGGTCTGGCAGGCTCTGAGGAGTCACTTTTTGCTGATTTCTCCTTCTGGACTGCTTTGTCCTATTGTCCTGGAAGAGCTTGTACATCCCATGGACTGGGATGTATGGAAACTGCACTAGCCTGGATGCCTGCAATGCTTTTAATATGTGAGTGTTATCTTTTCTCATTTATTCCCTTTAGGTTATAATTACCCTTGTACATATTTGCAATTGTCTCATGTATAACATCTTTATAAACTATTTTTGATAACGCACTGCCTAGTTATTTTGAATGGGATATACTATTATATATTAGTTCGTTCTCCTGCTCTAAACCGTACCCTAAGTCTCTTGAAGGGAAAATACGCTACTGTTACTGTTGTGTTGGGTTAGCTTCGGACCCGGTTAATCGAAGCTGGTGGCAGCGAAAGTGTGCTGACGGTTGGATTATGCTGAAGCAACTGCGGGTTTAATAATTATTGTTCCTGCCTGAGTGGGAGTAGTTATCGCGTCGCTGCAGCGTGCCCAATAGCCAGTACATAGCAGGCAGCCTTTCTGGCGACTAATTACCCAGGGTGCAGTACCTAATCTGACCTGAGAGTAAGGGGGCGCCAGAGAGCTGCAAGTGTTAAGTGGAACTGTAAGCGGGATATACATAAATCCATGCAGTTCGTGGTATATAGAAAAGCAGTGGGATACCTAGAATAAGCCCCTGCTGTAAACTAAGAGGTCAATAGCCTTGTGTGTGGTTTTTTTCATCACATTGTGGAGTGGAGGGATAACTAAGATAAGCCCCCCTGCACATGTGATAGCCGTCTGTTGGCCTAAAGTCACCTCAATCCGTGACGTAGGGGTGACGGTCACGGTGTGAATCCTGACCCATTGGTGACAGCGGTCAAGGGGAATCGTGACAATTGGTGGCAAGGCGGTGGGATATCTTAGAGCATTAGTGATTTGGTTTGCGTAATCATTCCTCTCACTAAAAACTTGCAGAAAGTTCTTGCGAGGACTCTGCGCAAATAAGTTTGGAGAACGAACTCAGTGCTTTTTAGTTGTGAGACAATTGCGTACTGGTAATTATCCCCTCCCTTTCTCTTCGTTTTTCTATCCTATCTTTTATTTGGCAACCATGGTTGTGCTGGGAGAAACCTTCTATGAGCAGCAGACCAGAGACACCCTTGTCGCCTTATGCAAGTCACAGCACATTGACTTTGCAAGCAAAAACAAAGCCCAACTGGTCGCAGATCTGGTGCAATGGGAAGCCGCTCGAGACCAATCTCAGAGCTCAGAGGCCGCAGAAGCCAGCACCAGCGAACATGGTGCTGCAGCAGAGGTCCACCCACTGAATGCTGGCCCTGTTAGCAATCCGGGCGAATTGGACCCCCACCTGCAGGCGGCCTTGAAAGAATTCCCCACTGACGACCATGAGGGACGTCGGCAGCTGATTCAGCAATACCGGCAAGAGGCCCGAGCTGAGCGAGAGGCCCGAGCTGAGCGAGAGGCCCAGGCCCAGCAAGCGGAGCGGGAGTACCAGCTGCAGATGGCCCGACTGCAAATGCAGGGGTCGTCCCAGTCCAGCCGTGAGCCCAGCAGCGCTCAGATGCCTAAACCCCGGCCCGATCACTTCCCTGTTAAGGAGAAGGACGGAGACTTGGACACTTTTCTGCGGGCCTTTGAGAAAGCCTGCAGACAGTACCGGCTGCCTACAGATGAATGGGCCCGATACCTGACAGGCTGAGAGGTAAAGCTCTGGAGGCGTTTGCTGCCCTCCCTCCAGAACAAGATGGTGACTATGAGGCCATCAAAAAGGCTCTGATAGCCAAGTACCAGCTTACACCCGAGGTGTACCGTAGAAAGTTCCGGACCCTCCAACGTGGCCCACACGACAGTTACAGTGATGTGGTGCATGGACTGGGGACCCACTTTGACCAGTGGACCCAAGGACTGTCAGTGACCACCTTTGCGCAGCTGCGAGACCTGATGATCAAAGACCAGTTCTTTCATCTTTGCCCAGCTGAGGTGCGACAGTTCGTGATGGACAGAGAACCCAAAGACGTGACGAAAGCAGCGCAGATTGCCGATGCCTATGAGGCCAACCGTAGATCGGAAGTGCGGAAGCCAGTCACCACCAGCTGGAGAGGGGGTAAGCCTGCAACCAACGCCAGTACCCCTGCCAGCCAACACACCCGAGGTCCTGGCCCTGTGGCCAACAGCACCAGACCTACCACCGAACCTCGCGCGTGTTACACCTGCAAGCGGCCTGGGCATATCAGTACCTTCTGTCCAGACAGGCCGAAGAACCCCCCAGCCAAGGCCCCAGGGCCTAATGCAGCAGTTCTTTTGGTGGGTGGTGTGGTTGGGAGGGTGTGTGACAACGTACAGCCCGTCACTGTGGGGGGCCATGTTGCTACAGGCCTCAAGGACACCGGGGCTGAACGAACCCTCATCCGACCCGAACTGGCGGCCCCTGAAGAAATCATTCCGGGGAAAACCCTAACTGTCACTGGGATTGGGGGCATCAGCTGTCCCTTACCGATGGCCCGGGTTTTTATTGATTGGGGTGCTGGGAGCGGGGTGAAGGAAGTGGGGCTGTCGGATAATTTGCCCACTGATGTTTTGTTGGGGACTGATTTGGGGAGGATGGTTGCATACTACGTCCCTGACACCCCTCCCCAATCTACTAATAAGGGTAAAGTTAACCCTGATGATGATGATGGGAAATCGCATGTGTTACCTGAACATGCTTTATCTTGTAATGATGCATCTAATAACCATTTTTTCCCTAGGATTGATGGTGAAAATGTTGTACCTGTGCCAGCGGAACCTGATAATGATTTTTCTGTGAAGGTTAATGTGTCCATAGGTACAGGCGTGCCCAGCCACGTCGCTCTGCGGAGTGAGACGGCTGAGGAACCCCTAACAGGGGCAAGTGTCGGTGCTACAGGAAATGGGGAGATGCATGGGAACCGTGAGGAAGGTGACGCCATGAAAGTGACCAGTGCCACCGAGGAAGGTAACTGGCCCATAAGTAGCACTGCCCCTGGAGTGTTGGGGGTGGATGGGGAGGTAGAGCCCATAGCAGCGCCGGCTGATGGGCCTGTAGAAACCCCCGGGGAGACAGCCTACGTAGCTGCTGTCACCCGCAGTCAGAGTGCCCGGAACGCAGATAACTGTCAGCCTTCCGGACCCTCCTCAGTCATCACTGTGACTGAACCAGAGGTGGACCCAGAGCAGGTCCAAGAGGGTTCCCGTGGGGAAGGGACCCTGACGTCGCTTCTGGCTTCCCCTAGCCAGGAGTTTCAGGCCGCTCTGCACACAGATGCGAGCCTAGAGAGTTTGAGACAACTTGCCGGGACGCCCTTCTCCGAGACTGATAAGGAGAAGGTGTTCTGGGAACAAGGAAGGTTGTACCGGGAGACAGTACCCGGAGAATCACAAAAGGAGTGGTTGAGGGAAAGACAGCTGGTCGTCCCACAGCAATTCCGGGGTGAGTTGTTGCGGATTGCCCATGAGATCCCGCTAGCTGGACACTTGGGGATCAGCAAAACTAAGGCCCGGCTGTCTCAACACTTCTATTGGCCTAAGATGGGGACAGATGTGTCAAACTACTGCCGCTCCTGTGTCACCTGTCAAAGGGTGGGGAAAGCGGGGCCTGCTATTAAGGCTCCCCTGATCCCTTTGCCAGTGATAGAGGAGCCTTTCCAGAGGATCGCGGTGGACATTGTGGGCCCGCTGGCCGTCCCCAGCAGCTCTGGAAAGCAATACATCCTTACTGTGGTAGACTACGCTACCCGGTACCCAGAGGCAGTAGCTCTGTCGTCAACTAGGGCAGATAAGGTGGCGGATGCCCTGTTGGCCATCTTTTCACGTGTAGGGTTTCCCAGGGAAATGCTTACTGATCAAGGGACCCAATTTATGTCTCGCCTAATGGAGGCTCTCTGTAAGAGAATGCAGGTGAAGCACCTGGTATCGAGTGCGTATCACCCACAGACCAATGGCTTGTGTGAACGCTTCAATGGTACCCTCAAACAGATGCTACGCATGCTGGTTGAGACTCAAGGGCGCGACTGGGAGCGGTACCTCCCACACCTGCTGTTCGCTTACCGAGAGGTTCCACAGGCCTCGACGGGGTTCCCCCCCTTCGAGCTCCTGTACGGCAGGCGAGTCCGGGGACCCCTTGGGTTGGTAAGAGAATCCTGGGAAGAGGAGCCGAACCCTTCTGAAGTGTCCATAGTGGAGTATGTCATGCGCTTCCGTGACAAGATGCAGACCTTGACGCAGTTGGTGCATGACAACATGACGCAGGCTCAGGCTGATCAGAAGCACTGGTACGACCAGAACGCCCGGGAGCGGACCTACCACGTGGGTCAAAAGGTGTGGGTGCTGGTCCCTGTACCAACGGATAAGCTTCAGGCAGCCTGGGAGGGCCCGTACGTCGTCCACCAACAGCTCAACCCGGTCACGTACGTGGTCACGCTTGACCACGCTCGGGGTAGGCGAAAGGCCTTTCACGTCAACATGATGAAGGCTCATCACGAACGTGAACCTTTCGTCCTACCGGTCTGCAGCTTGCCCGAAGACGGTGAGGAAGACACCCTCCTGGACATGCTGGCCCAAGCCAAGGCCAATGGGTCCATCGAGGATGTGGAGGTAAGCGCCTCGTTAACTGAACCCCAGCGGGTACAGTTGCAAACCACACTGGAACCTTTCCGGGTCGTGTTCTCCAACCGACCTGGGAGGACTGAGTTAGCCGTCCACGAGGTGGACACCGGGAATCACGCCCCACTACGGCGAACACCCTATCGAATCTCTGACCAGGTGCAGCAGACTATGCGCCAAGAGATCGATGAGATGTTACAGCTGGGGGTGATTCGGCGGTCAAAGAGCGCGTGGGCATCACCTGTAGTTCTCGTGCCAAAGAAGGACCGGACCACCCGGTTCTGCGTGGACTACAGGGGGCTCAACGCCATCACAGCCTCGGATGCGCACCCAATGCCGTGCATGGAGGAGCTGCTTGAGAAGTTAGCTGGCGCAGATTACCTAACAATAATGGATCTGAGTCGAGGATACTGGCAGATTCCCCTGAGCCCCGAGGCGCAGGAGAAGTCCGCCTTTATCACGCCCTTCGGACTGTACGAGTCCACGGTCATGCCCTTCGGCATGAAGAATGCCCCTGCCACTTTCCAGCGGATGGTCAACCTCCTGCTTCAGGGACTGGAGACGTACGCCGTGGCGTACTTGGATGACATTGCCATCTTCAGTCCCTCCTGGAAGGAATACCTGCAGCATCTCGAGGAGGTGCTCAGGCGAATTCACCAAGCAGGACTGACTATCAAGCCGGGAAAGTGTCAGATGGGCATGAGGGAGGTTCACTACCTGGGGCACCGGGTAGGCGAAGGCACCATGGAGCCAGAGCATGGCAATGGTGATGGGTTGGCCCACCAGGGTGAACCTGCTGAGGTGCGCATGGAGGAGAACCATCAGGTCCTGCCTCCCTAGCGCACACCAAAAGGGGGAGGTGTCACGATATGGTATGAAATATCATAAGTAGTTCTCTTGCTAGCCTGAGTGGGCTAAGCCCCCCTTCTTGGAGCACAGTTTGAGCTGCAAATTCCTGGCTTTCCTTCTCTGAGAGTATGGGGGAAGAGAGGTTTTATTGCCGAACGGAATTTACGACTAGCATTTCCTGTATAAGCTCTTGTTCAGCTATAAGGGAAGTAGAAACTTCAAGAATCCATGAAAGATTCTTTGTTTAGTTTTTGTTAGATATTAGGCAAACGATTTAAGCTAGAAATACGAAAATATATATTCGTATTCCCACTCGGTGTAGGTACCCATCCCTTTAAACTCGGGCTTCTAACTCCATCTGGTAAAGAAGTAGGGATTTCTCTGTAAATATGTATCCCAGATAGGACCTATTTGATCTCATTAGAATGCTCACGTTAACCCGAGATGAATTATGGGTTTGGTCTGACTCTGTCATGTTTTGTAGTGAAGTTATAGAAATTAGAGAGAATAGTTTAAAGTTTAGGCAGAATGTAGAGAGAGGAGGGTCTGGATAATTAGCCTTTCTGTGATGTCACAGCCTTAATGTTTTAAGGGTCTGGCAGGCTCTGAGGAGTCACTTTTTGCTGATTTCTCCTTCTGGACTGCTTTGTCCTATTGTCCTGGAAGAGCTGGTACATCCCATGGACTGGGATGTATGGAAACTGCACTAGCCTGGATGCCTGCAATGCTTTTAATATGTGAGTGTTATCTTTTCTCATTTATTCCCTTTAGGTTATAATTACCCTTGTACATATTTGCAATTGTCTCATGTATAACATCTTTATAAACTATTTTTGATAACGCACTGCCTAGTTATTTTGAATGGGATTTACTATTATATATTAGTTCGTTCTCCTGCTCTAAACCGTACCCTAAGTCTCTTGAAGGGAAAATACGCTACTGTTACTGTTGTGTTGGGTTAGCTTCGGACCCGGTTAATCGAAGCTGGTGGCAGCGAAAGTGTGCTGACGGTTGGATTATGCTGAAGCAACTGTGGGTTTAATAATTATTGTTCCTGCCTGAGTGGGAGTAGTTATCGCGTCGCTGCAGCGTGCCCAATAGCCAGTACATAGCAGGCAGCCTTTCTGGCGACTAATTACCCAGGGTGCAGTACCTAATCTGACCTGAGAGTAAGGGGGCGCCAGAGAGCTGCAAGTGTTAAGTGGAACTGTAAGCGGGATATACATAAATCCCTGCAGTTCGTGGTATATAGAAAAGCAGTGGGATACCTAGAATAAGCCCCTGCTGTAAACTAAGAGGTCAATAGCCTTGTGTGTGGTTTTTTTCATCACATCGTGGAGTGGAGGGATAACTAAGATAAGCCCCCCTGCACATGTGATAGCCGTCTGTTGGCCTAAAGTCACCTCAATCCGTGACGTAGGGGTGACGGTCACGGTGTGAATCCTGACCCATTGGTGACAGCGGTCAGGGGGAATCGTGACAGGCCAGCTCGGCTACCTTGGTTTCTCCATTTTTCTGCAATTCTGGGTTCCATCCTCGTTTCTCTTCAGGACAGGTTGAGTCTTCGGACTGTCCTGGTGTGGATTCTGTGGTGGACAGGTTGCTGCAGATCTGGACTCAGGTAGTGGACAATTTGACATTGTCCCAGGAGAAGGCTCAACTTTTCGCTAATCGCAGACGCCGTGTGGGTCCCCGACTTCGTGTTGGGGATCTGGTTTGGTTATCTTCTCGTCATATTCCTATGAAGGTTTCCTCTCCTAAATTTAAACCTCGTTTTATTGGTCCGTATAGGATTTCTGAGGTTCTCAATCCTGTGTCTTTTCGTCTGACCCTCCCAGACTCCTTTTCCATACATAATGTATTCCATAGGTCATTGTTGCGGAGATACGTGGCACCTATGGTTCCATCTGTTGAGCCTCCTGCCCCGGTTTTGGTGGAGGGGGAATTGGAGTATATTGTGGAGAAGATTTTGGATTCTCGTGTTTCTAGACGGAAACTCCAGTATCTGGTTAAATGGAAGGGTTATGCTCAGGAAGATAATTCCTGGGTTTTTGCCTCTGATGTTCATGCTCCCGATCTTGTTCGTGCCTTTCATGCGGCTCATCCTGGTAGGCCTGGGGGCTCTGGTGAGGGTTCGGTGACCCCTCCTCAAGGGGGGGGTACTGTTGTGAATTCTGTGGCTGAATTCACTCCTGTGGTCACAAGTGGTACTGCAGCTTCTGAGCTTCCTTCCTCAGGTGTTCTGGTGAGCTCATTAGCTGCTTCGTTACTTAACTCCACCTGATGCTGCTATCCTTGCTCCTAGTCAATGTTCCAGTGTTGGATCTGAGCTTCTCCTGATTGTTCCTGTGACCTGCTGCTCTGTATAGCTAAGTGCTTTTTTGCTATTTTGTTGCCTTTTTTCTGTCCAGCTTGTCTTTTGTTTTGCTGGAAGCTCTGAGACGCAAAGGGTGTACCGCCGTGCCGTTAGTCCGGCACGGTGGGTCTTTTTTACCCCCTTTGCGTGGGTTTTGCTTTAGGGTTTTTTGTAGACTGCAAAGTTCGCTTTACTGTCCTCGCTCTGTCTAAGAATATCAGGCCCCACTTTGCTGAATCTATTTCATCCCTACGTTTTGTCTTTTCATCTTACTCACAGTCATTATATGTGGGGGGCTGCCTTTTCCTTTGGGGTATTTCTCTGGGGGCAAGTCAGGCCTATTTTTCTATCTTCAGGCTAGCTAGTTTCTTAGGCTGTGCCGAGTTGCATAGGTAGTGGTTAGGCGCAATCCACAGCCACTTTTAGTTGTGTTTAGGATAGGATCAGGTGTGCAGTCTACAGAGTTTCCACGTCTCAGAGCTCGTTCTTTTGCTTTTGGGTATTTGTCAGATCACTGTGTGCGCTCTGATCGCTAGGCACACTGTGTCTCTGGATTGCCTTCATTACACCTTTCATTAACAGACATAACAGGCCACAGATTGTCCAGATTATCAAATTTGGGATATATTGGATATACTTAATACCACTGCCTGTGTTATGAATCTGTTGAAGGGTCTAAAGCCCACTGATTGCTCAGATTATGTCTCACTAATTCATGAAGAACCCACACTAAAGGTCCCAGGGGGGATAACCGTATTAGCTGATAATTATACCTGCTATAATACCCACGACACTACAGGTACACCAGTAGGGGTCTTCGAGACAGGTTTCTGCAAAGAGAACAGTTCCCTAGATACTGACTTGCTAGTTAATTATACACAGTATATGTACGATATTTATTGGTTATGTGGAGATGGTGAGCTCCGTCCTAGGTTGCCTAATGCCTGGACAGGTCAATGCACCCTTGTTAAACTAGCTATGCAGTTTAAGATTTCACCTTGGGATCCAGAGACACCTGATGAATATACCAGAAAGAGGAGAAGTCTCGATCAGCTCCACATGAGTTATGAAGAAGATCCATTGGTATATGTCGATGGCATTGGAGTGCCAAGGGTGGTGCCTGACCAATTTAAAGCCCAGAATCAGATTTATGCTGGTTTTGCTTCCATAATCTCACAGGTGCAGATTAATAAAAATGTTGATTGGATCAATTACATATATTTCAGTGAACAAAGGTTTGTCAATTTTATCTGTGATGCTTTCCAGGGTATAGTTGAGGAATTGGGCCCTAACACTAGAATGACCCTCCAAAACCGACTAGCCCTTGATATGATCTTAGCTGAGAAAGGAGGAGTCTGTGGGATGGTGGGAGAGGAGTGTTGTACATATATCCCTCAGAACTCTGGGGTAAATGGAAAGACCATGATAGCCCTTAGAAAGATAAATGGGTTAGCAGCAGAATTAAAAACTAATGCTGGAGTAGACACATCTTTCCTTTCCGGCTGGTTGGTTGGGCTCAAAGGATTCCTCCAACAAGCTTGTCTAGTACTGATTGCCCTTCTTATAGTTGGATCGATAATCCTCTGTTGTGTTATTCCCCTGTATAAAAAAGGTTATTGCTGAGGCAACCCCGACTGGCACCTTCCTCAACCAAGAAGTAGACCCACCAGAGTATGATGGCACTGATCCAGGGGAGATCCCCAAGTACGTCCCCCTCAAGGAGTTAGACAAAACCCCTTACTCTCAGATGATGCTAAGAGATTTAGTTTAGGGACAGCGGGAGAACTCCATGTGAAGCTAGTGAAGGGTTCAGCTGCCTGGAGGCCTCTCACAAGGGGAGAGCTTCTGAGGTGTCTGGATGAAGAAATCCACCTCCCCTTTCCCCATCACATGGACAGTCTCGAAGGATTTTTCTTTTTAGGGAAAAACTTAGTGTTTAGGGGGGATTGTCAAGGTAAAAATATATTTTCTTTATACTCTTTTGTACTTTTATGTATTCTTATGCTGTGAAACAATAAGTTTTTCCTTTATGCTTGCTAATGCAAATTTAACTGTATTTAAGATGGCTGCCAGTATTCACCTTTGCCCCAGATTCGCCCTGCTGAAGAAGCAAGTTACACATTCCAGAAGGACAAGTATCATTTCTCTGGAAATGATACTTAAAGCGATGTGGACAAGATGTGGACAAAGGAAGATTCATCAGATGATGTCAGAGCCAACCAGAAGGACTGAATACTAGATACATTGCTTAACCCCTGCATATCCCCGCCCTCTGCACACCTTCCCCCAATAGATCATGTAGTGTTGTGTATTAGAAAATAAAGTCAGTTATTAAAAAAAAAAATTGTTAATAAAAATTATTTGAAAAAAAAAGAAAATAAAGTCAGTTGCTGTGACGTTCCCACTACGTGTGGAAGCACGAGCAGGCACTGAGTTTGAACCAGCTTTTGTCTGACTCATTCTTCACCCCGGTACCACTGCTCTTATTCTGATTTGGAATCACTGGTGAAGGAAGGGTATTGTCGTGAAGACCCCGACATTAACTGGTCTAAATGGAGGTCAGGGCCCTTGTATATTTTAACTATCATCTATCATTTCAACAAATTTGTATTGGCAGTGGCATTGAAGGATTTATCAACACAGACTACACAGTGGAGGAGCAGGGAGAGGTAAGTATTGCAAATGGTAGAGCACTGTTCGAGCAAAGGGGGAACACTCTCTTGTGGGCTGCGGTACTGGCACAGGGCCCCTCTTATTACGACGGTGTGTCTAACATTGGTTGTGCACCACCACCATCAGAGACACTTCACTGTACTATGAGGGACCCTGTGCCAGTGCCGTCGCCCACGAGTGGGCACACCCACCTGTCCAGGCAAACGGCACTCACACGGGTGCTTGCGCCTGTGGTGACCACGGCCCTGTGGGGGGAGTCAGCCCATTTAGGGACGTATAAAAATGGCCTATGGTAGACATTCAGCTGCTGCAAATGGAGGAATTGGAGAAGTCAGTAAGAGGAGGCCAAAAGCAAGATATTTTTCAGGCAAGCTACGTGTCAGCAGGGGAAGGTGGGGCAAAATAATTTGAAATCCATGATTGGTTCATTTTTATGAAGGTTAGATCATTAACATTCTGGGTAGCCAGACGTGTCCTTTTTTTGGTCAGTATTGAACCAGCAGCACTGAAGACACTTTCTGATAGCACACTAGCAGCAGGGCAAGCGAGCTCCTGTAATGCATATTCTGCCAATTCAGACCAGGTGTCTATTTTAGATGCCCAGTAATCAAAGAGGAATGACCTGTGAGGGAGAACATTGGTAAGGGAGGAAAAGTAGTTGGTAACCATACTGGACAAATGCTGTCTCCTGTCACTTTGAATCGATGCAGCAGTACCTGTTGTGTCAGCGGTCATTGCGAAATCACTCCACAACCTGGTCATGAAACCTCTCTGTCCAACGCCACTTTGGATTTGTGCACCTCTAACACCTCTGGCATGTTGCCCCCTATGGCTCCTGTGAGAACCATGACCGCCACTGTGTGCTGGGAATGCCTGAACAAAACGGTCTACAAGAGTTGCTTGTTTGGTAGCCAATATTTGCTCAAGGTTCTCATGTGGCATGATATTTTGTAATTTTCCTTTATATTGTGGATCCAGGAGGCAGGCCAACCAGTAATCGTCATCGGTCATCATTTTGATAATGCGGGGGTCCCTTTTTAGGATATGCAAGGCATACTCAGCCATGTGGGCCAATGTTCCATGTGTCAATTCACTGCTTGTGCTGGTTTGAGGAGTAGGGTTGAGCGACTTTTACTTTTTTAGGGTCATGAAACCCGACTTTGCCAAAAGTCGGCGACTTTTGAAAATGAACGATCCGTTTCGCTCAACCCTATTGAGGAGCATTTTCTTGCAAATCAACATCACTTGTGTCCCGCAAAAACCCTGTACCTGACCTTGCAATACCACCAGTTTCTAGTGCCCCCTGAGAAGCATCCTCCTCCCATAAATATTCATCCCCATCATCCTCCTCCTCCTCCTCTTCATCCGCCACCTTTTCCTGAGTAGACAATGGCTGACTGTCATCAAGTCTTCCCTCCTCCTCGGTTGCAGACGCCTGCTCCTTAATGTGTGTCAAACTTTGCATCAGCAGATGCATTAGTGGGATGCTCAGCTTATGATGGCGTTGTCTGCACTTACCAGCCGTGTGCATTCCTAAAAACACTGAAGGACTTGACAGAGGTCTTGTAGCTTCGACCACTGCACACCAGACAACTCCATGTCTTCCATCCAAGTGACTGCCCGTGTATGTGTATCCTCCCACAAATTAATTACAGCACGCCTCTGTTCGCACAGCCTCTGAAGCATGTGCAGTGTGGAGTTCCACCTTGTTGCAACGTCGATTATTAGGCGGTGCTGGGGAAGATTCAGCGATCGCTGATGGTTCAGCATGCGGCTGGAGTGTACGTTCAGGGCTGGTAACTCCGGATAAGTTTTGAGGAAGCACTGCACCACCAGGTTCAAGGTGTGAGCCAGGCAAGGTATGTGTTTAAGTTCTGAAAGGGCTATGGCAGCCATAAAATTCCTTTCGTTATCACTGACTACCTTGCCTGCCTCAAAATGTATACTGCCCAGCCATGACTGAGTTTGTTGCTGCGAGTACTCGGCCAGCACTTCTGCGGTGTGTCTGTTGTTGCCCAAACACTTAATTTGTAACACAGCCTGCTGACGCTTACGACTAGCTGTTCGAAAACGGAACACCTCGTGTGCAACACTGGCAGCTGCGGATGGAGTGGTTGTGCAACTGCGCTCTGTGGACGAGCTTTCATTCTGGAGGAGGAGAACGAGGGGTGGCGAACGCCTACAGCCAACTGTTTCCTAGACCGTGGGCTCGGCAGAACTGTCTCTCTATGGGTGTCCCCAGTGGACCCTGCATCCACCACATTAACCCAGTGCACCGTGATGGACACGTAAATCCCTGGCCAAGCCTACTGGTCCATGCATCTGTTGTGAGGTGCACCATTCCACTGATTGATTGTCTCAGTGCATGGACAATGCGGTCTTTGACATGCTGGTGGAGGGGTGGGATGCCTTTTCTCGCAAAGAAGTGCCGATTGGGTAGGTCATAGCGTGGTACTTCATAGGCCATCAGGCCACCAGGTCTTTGAAAGCTTCCCTTTCAACCAACCGGTAGGGCATCATCTCTAACGAGATTTGTCTACAATGTGGGCGTTCAAACCCTGTGTACGCGGATGAGAGGATAAGTACTTTCTTTTCCTAACGAGAGTCTTTTGTAGGGTGATCTGGACTGGAGAGCTGCATATGGTGGAACTAGCGGGTGTGGTGGTGGATATGGCGGATTGAGAGAGGGTTGGCGATGGTATTCTTGATGTTGGCCTACATACAGTGTTTCTTACCAAGAACCTTGTGATTCCCTGACAGCTTTGGCCTTGCGACGATACCTCCACATTTGCTGCTGGTGGTGTCCTAACCAGTGGGCTTACAGTGAGGGAAGCAATGTAGCGCTGCTGACTACCTTCATTCTAAGCAGGTGCACCAACGGTACCGGACGTTTGGTAGTTAGTCCAGGCTTGCATGTGCCTGCTGGTTAAATGTCTAAGCATCGACATTGTATTTAAATTTTGAAGATTCTTCCCTCTGCTAAAGGTCTTTGAGCATTTCTTACAGATAACTTTTGACTGATCATTCGGATCTTGATTAAAAAATTGCCACACTGCACTCTCCCTACTACGAAATACTTTTTCAGGCATTGCACGCTGTGTTACTTTCACCGGGCCAGATTCGGGCCTGCCAGATGAAAGCTGTTGCGATGTAGATGCCTGCTGCGGATCCTCCTTCTCCGCTTCAGAGCTATTGCCAGTGACACCCTGTTCCCCCAATGGCTGCCAATCTGGGTCAACAACTGGGTCATCTATCACCTCCTCTTCAATTTCATGTGCACCTTCCTCTGTGTCACTGTGTAAGGTGCTATAGCTTTCGGGACGGGGCACCATAGTCTCATCAGGGTCAGATTCTGGCTCAGTACAATGCGAGGGCAATGTAGTGATCTGAGTCAATGGAACAGCATAATAATCTAGCTGTGGCTGTGCATCTGTTCACACCATGTCCAATTCATCTTGTAATGGGCTTTTAACAATTTCCCTCTCTAACCCAGGCACGGTATGTGTAATGAGCTCCATGGAGTAAACTATAGTGTCACCTGCCGCATCCATCACTTTTGGTTAGGGTGAAGGACACAAGGAAGCGACTTGTTTCTGACCGGGAACATCCACTGACGACTCGCTGCTTTTATATTTCAAACTTTCTAAAGAGGATACGAAAGAGCTAGAGGCTGAGTCCGCAAGGAATGCCAAAACTTTTTCCTGCTGCTCCGGCTTTAAAAGCGGTTTTCCTACTCCCAGATAAGGGAGCCTTCGAGGCCTTTTGTAGCCAGATGATGACGCTGGCTCAACACCTCCAGCCTTAGGTGCTATTTTGGTTTTCCCACTACCACCAGATGCTCCACCACCACCACCACCATCAGTACCAGCTGGCAACGACCGCCCACGGCCTCTTCCACCAGACTTCCTCATTTTTAGGGAAAATCTAACCAAAATAACAATCGTTATATGGTACTGTAAAACAAGGTAGAAGGTGTAAATAAACGTGTTGTCAATTTAAATCTCCCTTTTTTGGGGGGGAGACTGCCGAAAAAACAGGCCCAGTGTATTACACTACACAATGTAAGCGGCGCAACGTGGCTGAAAGATGTACAACAAACAGAACTGACGTATAGAAACTTGTTGTCAATTTAAATCTCCCTTTTTTGGGGGGGAGACTGCAGCAAAAAACAGGCCCTGTGTATTACACTACACAATGTAAGTGGCAGAACGTGGCTGGCAGATATACGACTAACAGAACTGACGTACAGAAACTTGTCCATTTAAATCTCCCTTTTTTTGGGGGGAGACTACAGCAAAAAACAGGCCCTGTGTATTACACTACACAATGTAAGTGGCAGAACGTGGCTGGCAGATATATAAAAAAATACAAGGACTGTAGTACAATTTCAATCTCCCTACAATGATCAAAGGACAAGTATGGCAGCAATAAAAAGGACTGCTGCACACAAAAGTGTGGACAAAGAAACAAGAGTACTGTGCAGAAAGGAGCAACAGGATTTTTGCTTTTAAAAAAGCAGTTGGTTTGCACAGCGGCGTGCAAACAGCAATGCAGCTATCAGGGAGCCTTATAAGGCAGCCTAATAAGCTACAGAGCTGATGCACAAAAAAAACTCCACTGTCCCTGCAAAGAAAAGGTGGTGTTGGACAGTGGAAATCGCTACAGCACAAGCAGTTTCGGGGTTAATCTTCCCTCCCTAACTATATCCCTTCTTCTGATGCAGCTGCAGCAACCTCTCCCTATGCTAAGATCGGCAGAAGTAAGATGGCGGTCGGCGTGCATGCCCCTTTGTAGCCCCTGTGACGCCGCAGAAAGCAAGCCAATCACTGTCATGCCCTTCTCTAAGATGGTGGGGACCGAGACCTATGTCATCAGCTGCGCACACTCTGCGTCCACCTTCATTGGATGAGAAAATGGCGCTGAAAGTGTCATACAAAACGTGACTTTGGCGCGAAGATCACCAACCTCATGGCCGATCCCACACTAGGGTCGGGTTTCATGGAACCCGACTTTGCCAAAAGTCGGCGATTTTTTAAATTGTCCGATCCGTTTCGCTCAACCTTAGCGCTAACATATTCCGTAGCGCTTTACAGGTTGCACACATTATCATCACTGTCCCCGATGGGGCACATAATCTAAATTCCCTATCAGTATATCTTTGGAATGTGGGTGGAAACCCATGAAAACACGGGGAGAACATAAATACTCCTTGCAGATGTTGTCCTGGTGGGATTTAGAAATCAGGACTCAAGCGCTGCAAGGCTGCAGTGCTAACCCACCACTGAGCTACAGTACAATAGAGAAACATTGAAAGCCTTCACAAAAGCTGTAGGAGCGATCAGCTCAATGTAGGGTCTTATCCGAGGAGTATGACAGGTGGTAAATTCAAAATTACTCTCAATTTTTATAAACATCTAGAAAGCATGTAATAAAGCACGTCAGCTGCAGCATATCCGTGGGTCAGTAACTGACCATACAATATCCAGGACAGAAAGGAGAGGTTTTGTGGATGATTTCCATGCTTACTGATAAATGATTAGATATATATCCCAGAATGTCAAACGAAATTGTTTATTTATTCTACGCATTTCAAAGTACGAAAGACTTCTTAATCAGGAAAGACCACAAGTAGGGTTGAGCAAAACGGATCAGACAAATTCAGAAATCGCCGACTTTCGGCAAAGTCGGATTTCGTGAAACAAGACCATATCCTAGTGTGGGATCGGCCATGAGGTCGGCGATCTTCGCGCCAAAGTCGCGTTTCGTATGACGCTTTCAGCGCCATTTCTCATCCAATAAAGGAGGATGCAGAGTGTGGGCAGCGTGATGACATAGGTCTCGGTCCCCACCATCTTAGAGAAGGGCATTACAGTGATTTGCTTGCTTAATGTGGTGTCACAGGGGCTATAAAGGAATATTTAGAGAGTTAGGGAGCACCACAACTGGGCGACTACCATAATTATGATGAACATATAAAGGGGTGCAGCTCAATGCATAGCAAAAACATCATGGAAAAATAACAAGAGAAAGAAAGCTATGCAAATAGGGCGCACGCCCAAAAAAATACAAACTGAATAGCAAAAAATACAAAAATAATTTATTAAAGAAAGAAACAGATGCACAAAAATAAAAACATATAAAATACAACAACCACACTACTGGTCCCAAGATATTCATATATAAACAGCCCAAATATAAATTATATTAAACGACAGCAATAAAGACATGCCAAAGACATCAATGGGGCCCCAATAAGCGCATAAGAGAATAATATAAAAAAAAAAATAAAAATCCCCCCCCCCAAAAAAAAGTCCCCTGACGAAGCTGCGTCTAGCAGCGATACGCGTGGGGCTCCCCCCACACTCTCTGTATCCCGGGTTCGCCCTTTTCCACCTTTGACTACTGACTGCCGACGACCCATGCCACATACTGGATGACCTACTCTGGGTATTTATCTTTAACCCCTGTATCTTTTTACATCATTGTGCCACATACTTCCATTTTTATGGATGCCTTCTCTATACCTGAGTGGGTTTATTTCCCCACCTGGCTGCTTTGCTTGTCGCATCTCTTTACTAATATCTCAAAATTTATTCATTTTTTTTTATTATTTTTTGGGGGATTTTTTTTTTTATATTATTCTCTTATGCGCTTATTGGGGCCCCATTGATGGTATTAGTCTCTTTCTCTATATTAGGGCACTTTATTTATTGCAAGGTTGTCTGGGGACGCCCAGACTCTTTATGCTCATATATGTTTATATTTGTATAGATATTGTTATATTGTGGCCATTTGAAATATTTAGTCATATTTTACCTATATAAGTATCAGGGGGTTCTTATTTTTCCATATTATAGGCCTTTCCCATATATTGTTTTGGGAAAGGTATGTATATATATTCATGCATATACTTCTATGGTATAACAATCCAATTGTGGCATGTCTTTATTGCTGTCGTTTAATATAGTTTATATTTGGGCTGTTTATATATGAATATCTTGGGACCAGTAGTGTGGTTGTTGTATTTTATATGTTTTTATTTTTGTGCATTTGTTTCTTTCTTTAATAAATTATTTTTGTATTTTTTGCTATTCAGTTTGTATTTTTTTGGGCGTGCGCCCTATTTGCATAGCTTTCTTTCTCTTGTTATTTTTCCACAGGGGCTACATTCCTCCATCCCACAAATCTTCCTTACTTGACCTATCTATCGCAGTCAATGACATCATGCTTTCCCCTGTACCCGAAGTCCGCTGCCTCGGAGTAACCTTCGACTCTGCCCTGTCCTTCAAACCACACATCCAAGCTCTTTCCACCTCCTGTCGCCTCCAGCTCAAAAATATCTCCAGGATCCGTCCTTTCCTCAACCCCCAATCTACTAAAATGCTTGTGCATGCCCTCATCATTTCCCGCCTTGACTACTGCAACATCCTTTTCTGTGGCCTCCCTGCTAACACCCTTGCACCTCTCCAGTCCATCCTTAACTCTGCTGCCCGACTAATCCATCTCTCTCCTCGCTACTCCTCCGCTTCCCCCCTCTGCAAATCTCTTCACTGGCTCCCATTCCCTCAGCGTATCCAGTTCAAATTGCTAATACTGACCTACAAAGCCATCCACAACCTGTCTCCTCCATATATCTCTGAACTAATCTCTCGATATCTTCCCTCACGTGATCTCCGGTCCTCCCAAGACCTCCTTCTCTCCTCCACACTTATTCGCTCCTCATCCAATCGCCTCCAAGACTTCTCCCGAATATCCCCCATCCTCTGGAACTCTCTGCCCCAACACGTTCGACTATCAACCACAGTCGGATCCTTCAGACGGAACCTGAAAACTCATCTCTTCAGGAAAGCCTACAGCCTGCACTGACACCGCTGCTGCCTCACCAACACCGGAGCTACCGCCTCACCAACACCGGAGCTACCGCCTCACCAACACCGGAGCTACCGCCTCACCAACACCGGAGCTCTTGCAACCCTCAACCTACTGTCTCCTTCCCCATAATCCTGTAGAATGTAAGCCCGCAAGGGCAGGGTCCTCGCCCCTCTGTATCAGTCCGTCATTGTTTGTTTACTGTATGTGATATTTGTAACTTGTATGTAACCCTGTTGTGAATTCTGTGGCTGAGTTCACTTCTGTGGTCACAAGTGGTATTGCAGTCTCTGGGCTTCCTCCCTCAGGTGTTTTGGTGAGCTCGTTGGCTGCCTTGCTATTTAGCTCCACCTGAGTCTGTCTTCCTTGCTCCTTGTCAATGTTCCAGTGTTGGATCTGAGCTACTGCATCTTTCCTTGGGCCTGCTGCTCTGCTAAATAAGTGCTTCTAGTTTGTTTTCTGTTTTTTCTGTCCAGCTTGCTATTAACTTTTGCTGGAAGCTCTGAGAAGCAAAGGGGTGCACCGCCGTGCTGTTAGTTCGGCACGGTGGGTCTTTTTGCCCCTTTGCGTGGTTTACGTTTTAGGGTTTTTTGTAGACTGCATAGTTCTCTTTGCTATCCTCGCTCTGTCTAGAATATCGGGCCTCACTTTGCTGAATCTATTTCATTCCTACGTTTGTCTTTTCATCTTGCTAACAGTCATTATATGTGGGGGGCTGCCTATTCCTTTGGGGTATTTCTCTGAGGTAAGTCAGGCTTGTATTTCTATCTTCAGGCTAGTCAGCTCCTCAGGCAGTGCCGAGTTGCATAGGTAGTTGATAGGCGCAATCCACTGCTGCTTATAGTTGTGTGAGGATAGATCAGGTACTGCAGTCTACAGAGATTCCACGTCTCAGAGCTCGTCCTATTGTTTTTGGTTATTGCCAGATCTCTGTATGTGCGCTGATTACTGCATGCTGTGTTGCCTGATTGCCAGCCATAACAGTACAAGGAGCCCTCCAATGATTTCCAATAGAGGGAAAAAAGAAATCCTGACATCATTTTTTTTTCTTAGCTCTGTCTTCAGTCTTTTTTTTCCCCTAGACATTAGAGTGCTTCAGGACACAGCTGTGGACATGGATATTCAGGCTCTGTGCTCCTCAATGGATAATCTCGTTGTAAATGTACAAAAGATTCAAGATACTATTGATCAGAAATCGATGCTAGAACCAAGAATTCTGATTCCTGATTTGTTTTTTGGTGACAGAACTAAGTTCCTGAGCTTCAGAAATAATTGTAAGCTATTTTTGGCCTTGAAACCTCATTCTTCTGGTAATCCTATTCAACAGGTTTTGATTATTATTTCTTTTTTGCGCGGCGACCCACAGGACTGGGCGTTTTCTCTTGCACCAGGAGATTCTGCATTGAGTAATGTTGATGCATTTTTCCAGGCGCTGGGATTGCTTTACGATGAGCCTAATTCAGTGGATCAAGCTGAGAAAAATCTGCTGGCTTTATGCCAGGGTCAGGATGATATAGAAGTATATTGTCAGAAATTTAGGAAATGGTCAGTACTCACTCTGTGGAATGAATCTGCACTAGCGGCTTTGTTCAGAAAGGGTCTCTCTGAAGCTCTTAAGGATGTAATGGTGGGATTTCCTATGCCTGCTGGTTTGAATGAGTCTATGTCCTTGGCCATTCAGATCGGTCGTCGCTTGCGCGAGCGTAAATCTGTGCACCATCTGGCGGTATTGTCTGAGAGTAAGCCTGAGCCTATGCAGTGCGACAGGACTATGACTAAAGTAGAACGGTACGAACACAGACGTCTGAACAGACTGTGTTTCTATTGTGGTGATTCTACTCATGCTATTTCTAATTGTCCTAAACGCACTAGGCGGTTCGATAGCTCTGCCGTTATTGGTACTGTACAGTCCAAATTCCTTTTGTCCATTACCTTAATGTGCTCTTTGTCATCATATTCTGTCATGGCGTTTGTGGATTCAGGCGCTGCCCTGAATCTGATGGATTTGGATTATGCTAAACGTTGTGGATTTTTCTTGGAGCCTTTGCGGTGTCCTATTCCGTTGAGAGGAATTGATGCTACACCTTTGGCCAAGAATAAGCCTCAGTACTGGGCCCAGCTGACCATGTGCATGGCTCCTGCACATCAGGAAGTTATTCGCTTTTTGGTACTGCATAATTTGCATGATGTGGTCGTGTTGGGGTTGCCATGGCTACAAACCCATAATCCAGTATTGGATTGGAACTCTATGTCGGTAACCAGCTGGGGTTGTCAGGGAGTACATGGTGATGTTCCATTTTTGTCTATTTCGTCATCCATTCCTTCTGACATCCCAGAGTTCTTGTCGGACTTTCAGGATGTATTTGAAGAGTCCAAGTCTGATGCCCTACCTCCGCATAGGAATTGTGATTGTGCTATCAATTTGATTCCTGGTAGTAAATTCCCTAAGGGTCGTTTATTTAATTTGTCCGTACCTGAACACACCGCTATGCGCAGTTATGTGAAGGAGTCCCTGGAGAAGGGACATATTCGCCCATCGTCGTCACCATTGGGAGCAGGGTTCTTTTTTGTAGCCAAGAAGGATGGTTCGCTAAGACCGTGTATTGATTACCGCCTTCTTAATAAGATCACTGTTAAGTTTCAGTATCCCTTGCCATTGATTTCTGACTTGTTTGCTCGGATTAAGGGGGCTAGTTGGTTTACTAAGATTGATCTTCGTGGTGCGTATAATCTGGTGAGAATCAGGCAGGGAGATGAATGGAAAACGGCATTTAATATGCCCGAGGGTCATTTTGAGTATCTGGTGATGCCGTTCGGACTTGCCAATGCTCCATCTGTTTTTCAGTCTTTTATGCATGACATTTTCCGTGAGTATCTGGATAAATTCTTGATTGTTTACTTGGATGACATTTTGATCTTCTCAGATGATTGGGAGTCTCATGTGAAGCAAGTCAGAATGGTTTTCCAGGTACTGCGTGCTAATTCCTTGTTCGTGAAGGGATCAAAGTGTCTCTTCGGTGTGCAGAAAGTTTCATTTTTGGGGTTCATCTTTTCCCCTTCTACTATCGAGATGGATCCGGTTAAGGTTCAGGCCATCCAGGATTGGACTCAGCCGACATCTCTAAAAAGTCTGCAGAAATTCCTGGGCTTTGCTAATTTTTATCGTCGCTTCATCTGTAATTTTTCTAGCATTGCCAGACCATTGACCGATTTGACCAAGAAGGGTGCTGATTTGGTTAATTGGTCTTCTGCTGCCGTGGAAGCTTTTCAGGAGTTGAAGCGTCGTTTTTGCTGTGCCCCTGTGTTGTGTCAACCTGATGTTTCTCTTCCGTTCCAGGTCGAGGTTGATGCTTCTGAGATTGGTGCAGGGGCGGTTTTGTCACAGAGAGGTTCTGGTTGCTCAGTGTTCAAACCATGTGCTTTCTTTTCCAGGAAATTTTCTGCTGCTGAGCGTAATTATGATGTGGGCAACCGAGAGTTGCTGGCCATGAAGTGGGCATTCGAGGAGTGGCGTCATTGGCTTGAGGGTGCTAAGCATCGCGTGGTGGTTTTGACTGATCATAAGAACCTTACTTATCTTGAGTCTGCCAAGCGCTTGAATCCTAGACAGGCCCGTTGGTCGTTATTTTTTGCTCGTTTTGATTTTGTGATTTCATACCTTCCGGGCTCTAAAAATGTGAAGGCGGATGCTCTGTCTAGGAGTTTTGTGCCCGACTCTCCGGGGTTATCTGAGCCGGCGAGTATCCTCAAGGAAGGAGTCATTGTGTCGGCCATCTCCCCTGATTTGCGGAGAGTGTTGCAGAAATATCAGGCTAATAAACCTGATCGTTGTCCGGCCGAGAAACTGTTCGTCCCTGATAGGTGGACTAGTAAAGTTATCTCTGAACTTCATTGTTCGGTGCTGGCCGGTCATCCAGGAATCTTTGGTACCAGGGAGTTGGTTGCTAGATCCTTCTGGTGGCCATCTCTGTCACGGGATGTGCGTGCTTTTGTGCAGTCCTGTGGAATTTGTGCTAGGGCTAAGCCCTGCTGTTCACGTGCCAGTGGGTTGCTTTTGCCCTTGCCGGTCCCGAAGAGGCCTTGGACACATATTTCGATGGATTTCATTTCTGACCTTCCCGTTTCTCAAAAAATGTCGGTCATTTGGGTGGTCTGTGATCGCTTTTCTAAAATGGTCCATCTGGTGCCCTTGGTTAAATTGCCTTCCTCCTCTGATTTGGTGCCTTTGTTCTTCCAGCATGTGGTTCGTTTACATGGCATTCCTGAGAATATTGTTTCTGACAGAGGTTCCCAGTTTGTCTCGAGGTTCTGGCGAGCCTTTTGTGGTAGGATGGGCATTGAACTATCTTTTTCCTCGGCCTTCCATCCTCAGACTAATGGCCAGACCGAACGAACCAATCAGACCTTGGAAACATATCTGAGATGTTTTGTTTCCGCTGACCAGGATGATTGGGTGTCATTTTTGCCGTTGGCTGAGTTCGCCCTTAATAATCGGGCCAGCTCGGCTACCTTGGTCTCTCCATTTTTCTGCAATTCTGGGTTCCATCCTCGTTTCTCTTCAGGACAGGTTGAGTCTTCGGACTGTCCTGGTGTGGATTATGTGGTGGACAGGTTGCAGCAGATCTGGACTCAGGTAGTGGACAATTTGACCTTGTCCCAGGAGAAGGCTCAGCTTTTCGCTAATCGCAGACGCCGTGTGGGACCCCGACTTCGTGTTGGGGATCTGGTTTGGTTATCTTCTCGTCATATTCCTATGAAGGTTTCCTCTCCTAAATTTAAACCTCGTTTTATTGGTCCGTATAGGATTTCTGAGATTCTCAATCCGGTGTCTTTTCGTCTGACCCTCCCAGACTCCTTTTCCATACATAATGTATTCCATAGGTCGTTGTTGAGGAGATACGTGGCACCTATGGTTCCATCTGTGGAGCCTCCTGCCCCTGTTTTGGTGGAGGGGGAATTGGAGTATATTGTGGAGAAGATTTTGGATTCTCGTGTCTCTAGACGGAAACTCCAGTATCTGGTCAAATGGAAGGGTTATGCTCAGGAAGATAATTCCTGGGTTTTTGCCTCTGATGTCCATGCCCCAGATCTTGTTCGTGCCTTTCATGTGGCTCATCCTGGTCGGCCTAGGGGTTCTGGTGAGGGTTCGGTGACCCCTCCTCAAGGGGGGGGTACTGTTGTGAATTCTGTGGCTGAGTTCACTTCTGTGGTCACAAGTGGTATTGCAGTCTCTGGGCTTCCTCCCTCAGGTGTTTTGGTGAGCTCGTTGGCTGCCTTGCTATTTAGCTCCACCTGAGTCTGTCTTCCTTGCTCCTTGTCAATGTTCCAGTGTTGGATCTGAGCTACTGCATCTTTCCTTGGGCCTACTGCTCTGCTAGATAAGTGCTTCTAGTTTGTTTTCTGTTTTTTCTGTCCAGCTTGCTATTAACTTTTGCTGGAAGCTCTGAGAAGCAAAGGGGTGCACCGCCGTGCTGTTAGTTCGGCACGGTGGGTCTTTTTGCCCCTTTGCGTGGTTTACGTTTTAGGGTTTTTTGTAGACTGCATAGTTCTCTTTGCTATCCTCGCTCTGTCTAGAATATCGGGCCTCACTTTGCTGAATCTATTTCATTCCTACGTTTGTCTTTTCATCTTGCTAACAGTCATTATATGTGGGGGGCTGCCTATTCCTTTGGGGTATTTCTCTGAGGTAAGTCAGGCTTGTATTTCTATCTTCAGGCTAGTCAGCTCCTCAGGCAGTGCCGAGTTGCATAGGTAGTTGATAGGCGCAATCCACTGCTGCTTATAGTTGTGTGAGGATAGATCAGGTACTGCAGTCTACAGAGATTCCACGTCTCAGAGCTCGTCCTATTGTTTTTGGTTATTGCCAGATCTCTGTATGTGCGCTGATTACTGCATGCTGTGTTGCCTGATTGCCAGCCATAACATAACCCCTTCTCACGTACAGCACCATGGAATCAATGGTGCTATATAAATAAATAATAATAATAATAATAATAATAATAATAATAATAATAAAGGGGCATGCACGCCGACCGCCATCTTACTTCTGCCGATCTTAGCATAGGGAGAGGTTGCTGCAGCTGCATCAGAAGAAAGGATATAGTTAGGGAGGGAAGATTAACCCCGAAACTGCTTGTGCTGTAGCGATTTCCACTGTCCAACACCACCTTTTCTTTACAGGGACAGTGGAGTTTGTTTTTTGTGCATCAGCTCTGTAGTTTATTTGGCTGCCCAATAAGGCTCCCTGATAGCTGCATTGCAGTTTGTACGCCGCTGTGCAAACCAACTGCTTTTTTAAAAGCAAAAATCCTGTTGCTCCTTTCTGCACAGTTGTCTTGTTTCTTTGTCCACACTTTTGTGTGCAGCAGTCCTTTTTATTGCTGCCATACTTGTCCTTTGATCATTGTAGGGAGATTGAAATTGTACTACAGCCCTTGTATTTTTTTATATATCTTCCAGCCTCGTGCTGCCACTTACATTGTGTAGTGTTATACACTGGGCCTGTGTTTTGTTGCAGTCTCCCCCCCAAAAAAGGGAGGTTTAAATTCTCCACAAGTTTATATACACCTTCTACCTTGTTTTACAGTACCATATAACAGTTGTTATTTTGGTTAGATGTTTACAAAAATGAGGAAGTCTGGTGGAAGATGCCGTGGGCGGGCGTTGCCAGCTGGTACTGATGTTGGTGGTGGTGGTGTTGGAGCATCTGGTGGTAGTGGGAAAAGCAAAATAGCACCAAATGCTCGAGGTGTTGAGCCAGCGTTATCATCTGGCTGCATAAGGCCTCGAAGGCTCCCTTATCTGGGAGTAGGAAAACAGGCTCTTTTGCCTCCTCTTTAGAAGGTTCGAAATCTAAAAGCAGCGAGTCGTCAGTGGATGCTCCCGGTCAGGAACAAGTCGCTTCCTTGTGTCCTTCACCCAAACCAAAAGTAAAGGATGCGACAGTTTACACATACTGTGCCTGGGTTAGAGAGGGAAATAGTTAAAAGCCCATTAAAAGCCCATTACAAGATGAATCGGACATGGAGTCCACAGATGCACAGCCACAGCTAGATTATTATGCTGTTCCATTGACTCAGATCACTACATTGCCCTCGCAGTGTACTGAGCCAGAATCTGACCCTGATGAGACTATGGTGCCCCGTCACGAACGCTATAGCACCTTACACGGTGACACAGAGGAAGGTTCACATGACATTGAAGAGGAGGTGATAGATGACCCAGTTGTTGACCCAGATTGGCAGCCATTGGGGGAAGAGGGTGCCGCTGCCAGTAGCTCAGAAGCGCAGGAGGATGATCCGCAGCAGCCATCTACATCGCAACAGCTTTTATCTGGCAGGCCCCTATCTGGCCAAAAATGTTTGTCCAGTCCAAAAACAGTTTTAGGACACCTTGGCTATCAGGTGACAGTAGCACAGCGTTCAATGCCTGAAAAGGTAATCCATAGTAGGAAGAGTGCACTGTGGGCATTTTTTAACCAAGATCCGAATGATCAGTGCAAAGTTATCTGTAAGAAGTGCTCAAAGACCTTTAGCAGAGGGAATAATCTCCTAAATTTAAATACAACATGCATGCGTAGACATTTAACCAGCATGCACGCTACATTGCTTCCGGCAGACTAAGCCCATTGGTTAGGACACCACCAACAGCAAATGTGGAGGTATCGTCGCAAGGCCAAAGCAGTCAGGGAATCACAAGGTTCTTGGTAGAAAACACTTTACGTAGGCCAACATCAAGAATACCATCACCAACCCTCTCTCAATCTGCCATGTCCACCACCACCCCCGCTAGTTCCACCATATGCAGCTCTCCAGTCCAGCTCACCCTACAAGAGACTCTCGTTAGGAAAAGAAAGTACTCATCCTGTCATCCACGTACACAGGGTTTGAATGCCCACATTGCTAGACTAATCTCGTTAGAGATGATGCCCTACCTGTTGGTTGAAAGCAAAGCTTTCAAAGCCCTGATGGCCTGCGCAGAACCACGCTATGACCTACCCAGTTGACACTTCTTTGCGAGAAAAGCCATCCCAGCCCTCCACCAGCATGTCAAAGACCGCATTGTCCATGCACTGAGGCAATCAGTCAGTAGAAAGGTGCACCTTACAACAGATGCACGGACCAGTAAGCTTGGCCAGGGACGTTACGTGTCCATCACGGCACATTCGGTTAATGTGGTGGATGCAGGGTCCACAGGGGACAGCCTGTTATGATGCGGTGGTCTAGGAGCAACATGGAACGAGCTCAGAAGGAAGTGGTAACTGTACTGACCGCAGTCCCTAAGCTCAACACAACACTAGAAGTAGCCGTGGAATGCTCCTAACTCTCCCTAGGCCTTTCATCACAGCCAAAGAGCCAACTACCCCTAAAGACAGAAGCAGGAAAACTATCTTGCTTCAGAGAAAATCCCCAAAGGATAGATTAGCCCCCCACAAATAAAGACTGTGAGTGGAGAGGAAAAAGACATACACAGAATGAAACCAGGATGAGCACAGGAGGCCAGTCTAACTTGATAGATAGGACAGGATGGAATACTGTGCGGTCAGTATAAAACACTACAAAAATCCACGCAGAGTTTACAAAAAAAATCTCCACACCTGACTAAAGGTGTGGAGGGTAAATCTGCTTCCCAGAGCTTCCAGCAAGACAGAATTAATTCATACTGATAACGCTGGACAAACATAGAAAGCACAGAACGGATATGTCCACAATCTGTGAACAGAAAAGCGCAAGCAAAAACTTAGCTTTGCTGAACTGGTCAGGATAACAGGGAAATCCAAAGAGATGTGAATCCAACCAGGAACCATTTACAAGTGGCACTGGCTGAAGGAACAGCCAGGCGTAAATAGCCGAGCAGAAGAGACGATAAGTGGAGGCAGCTGATGACAGCTAACTCCAAGGAGCAGCCATACCACTTGAAACCACAAGAGGGAGCCCAAGAGCAGAACTCACAAAAGTGCCACTTACAACCACCGGAGGGAGCCCAAGAGCGGAATTCACAACAGTACCCCCCCCTTGAGGAGGGGTCACAGAACCCTCACCAGAGCCCCCAGGCCGATCAGGATGAGCTAAATGAAAAGCACAAACCAAATCGGTGGCATGGACATCGGAGGCAACAACCCAAGAATTATCCTTCTGGCCATAACCCTTCCACTTGACAAGATACTGAAGCCTCCGCCTCGAAAAACGAGAATCCAAAATCTTCTCAACCTCATATTCCAACTCTCCCTCAACTAACACTCGGGCAGGAGGGTCAATCGAGGAACAACGGGCACCACATATCTCCGCAACAAAGATCTATGGAAAACATTATGAATGGCAAAAGAGGCTGGAAGAGCCAAACGAAAAGACACCGGATTAATAATTTCAGAAATTTTATAAGGACCAATAAACCGAGGCTTAAACTTAGGGGAAGAAACCTTCATAGGAACATGACGAGAAGACAACCAAACCAAATCCCCAACACGAAGCCGGGGACCAACACATCGACGGCGGTTAGCAAAACGTTGAGCCCTTTCCTGAGACAACGTCAAATTGTCCACCACATGAGTCCAAATCTGCTGCAGCCTGTCCACCACAGAATCCACACCAGGACAATCAGAAGGCTCAACCTGCCCAGAAGAAAAACGAGGATGAAAACCAAAATTACAAAAGAAAGGTGAAACCAAAGTAGCCGAACTAGCCCGATTATTAAGGGCAAACTCGGCCAACGGCAAGAAAGACACCCAATCATCCTGATCAGCAGACACAAAACATCTCAAATAGGTCTCCAAGGTCTGATTAGTTCGCTCTGTTTGGCCATTAGTCTGAGGATGAAACGCCGAAGAAAAAGACAAATCAATGCCCATCCTAGCACAAAAGGCCCGCCAAAATCTAGAGACAAACTGAGAACCTCTGTCAGAGAGACAATATTCGCCGGAATGCCATGCAAATGAACCACATGCTGAAAAAATAATGGAACCAGATCTGAGGAGGAAGGCAACTTAGGGAAAGGTACCAGATGGACCATTTTAGAGAACCGGTCACAAACAACCCAGATAACAGACATTTTTTGGGAAACAGGAAAATCCGAAATAAAATCCATGGAAATATGCGTCCAGGGCCTCTCAGGGACCGGCAAAGGCAAAAGCAACACACCAGCGCGGGAACAGCAAGGCTTGGCCCGGGCGCAAGTCCCACAGGACTGCACAAAAGCACGCACATCGCGTGACAAGGAAGGCCACCAAAAGGACCTAGCAACCAAATCTCTGGTACCAAAAATCCCAGGATGACCAGCCAACACTGAACAATGAACCTCAGAAATAACCTTACTTGTCCATCTATCAGGAACAAAAAGCTTCCCCACTGGACAGCGGTCAGGCCTATCAGCCTGAAATTCCTGAAGCACCCGCCGCAAATCAGGGGAGATAGCAGAAAGAATCACCCCCTCCTTAAAGAATGCCAACCGGCTCAAGGACTCCAGGAGAATCAGGCGAAAAACTCCTAGAGAGGGCATCAGCCTTAACATTCTTAGATCCCGGAAGATAAGAGACGACAAAATCAAAACGGGAGAAAAACAGGGACCATCGAGCCTGTCTAGGATTCAGCCGCTTGGCCGACTAGAGGTAAATCAGATTCTTATGATCGGTCAGGACCACAACGCGGTGTTTAGCTCCCTCAAGCCAATGTCGCCACTCCTCAAACGCCCACTTCATAGCCAACAACTCCCGATTGCCGACATCATAATTGCATTCCGCAGGCGAAAACTTTCTGGAAAAAAAAGCACACGGTTTCATCAAAGAACCATCAGACTCCCTCTGAGACAAAACGGCCCCTGCCCCAATCTCAGAAGCATCGACCTCAACCTGAAAAGGAAGAGAAACATCCGGCTGACGCAACACAGGGGCAGAAGTAAATCGGCGTTTAGGCTCCTGAAAGGCCTCAACAGCCTCAGAGGACCAATTCGTCACATCAGCGCCTTTCTTCGTCAAATCAGTAAGGGGCTTAACCACACTGGAAAAGTTGGCAATGAAACGGCGATAGAAATTAGCAAAGCCCAAAAATTTTTGAAGGCCCTTCACAGATGTGGGTTGAATCCAGTCATGAATAGCTTGGACCTTAACAGGATCCATTTCTATAGACGAGGGAGAAAAAATAAAACCCAAAAAAGAGACCTTCTGAACTCCGAATAGGCACTTAGACCCCTTCACAAACAAAGCATTATCACGAAGGATCTGGAACACCATCCTGACCTGCTTCACATGAGACTCCCAATCATCGGAAAAAATCAAAATATCATCCAAATATACGACCATGAATTTATCAAGATAATTGCGGAAAATATCATGCATGAAAGACTGGAACACAGATGGAGGATTAGAGAGCCCAAATGGCATCACAAGATATTCAAAATGGCCTTTGGGCGTATTAAATGCAGTTTTCCATTCGTCACCCTGTTTAATACGAACAAGATTATATGCCCCTCGGAGGTAAATCTTAGTAAACCAACTAGCCCCCTTAATCTGAGCAAACAAATCAGTAAGCAAAGGCAAGGGGTATTGGAATTTGACCGTGATCTTATTAAGAAGACGATAATCAATACAAGGTCTCAAGGAGCCATCCTTCTTAGCAACAAAAAAGAAACCCGCTCCCAATGGTGACGAAGAGGGTCGAATATGCCCCTTCTCCAAAGACTCCTTAACATAACTCCGCATGGCGGCATGCTCTGGCACAGACAGATTGAAAAGTCG